>NC_056728.1:708482630-708735130 GCF_019279795.1 Protopterus annectens
TGGTGTTGTCTGTCCTTATTAGCAAATGTCCTTGTTGTAGTGATTTTTTGAAAATCTCGATGGCATGTATCACTGCCAACATCTCCTTTTGGTTTATGTGCAGATGTCTTTCCTTTGGCGTCCATAGACCTTGAATGCATCTGCCCTCCATGTGCCCCCATCCATGGTCCGGCGTCTGTTGTAATCATTTGGCCTGCTTGAGGTCTGTTGAAAGACATGCCTTTGTTTAGTTGACTGGCTTGAGCCCACCATAGAAATTCCTTCTGTAGACATGGAATAAGTGGAATTATGTCCTCTAGGCTGTTGCTGTGTTGAGACCATAAGTTTTTGAAATACCATTGCAGCTTTCTCCTATGAAGTCTTGCCAAAGGTATCAGAAGGATGCAAGATGCCATGAAACCCAGGGCCTGCAGGATTTTCCTTGCAGTCAGCTGAGAAAGCTTTGCTAGGCCTTTGAAGTACTCTGGTAAATGCTGCTGTTTTTCGTCTGTGAGGTAGGCCATTTGGGTTTCCTTGTCTAGTTTGGCTCCTAGGAATGTACTCTGTTGGGATGGTAGTAATTTTGACTTCTGAATGTTGACTGTGTATCCCAAGGCCTGCAGTAGATGCATGACATAGTCCAAATTCCCTTTTAAGGTTTGTTTGTTGTCTGCTTGTATGAGGCAGTCGTCCAAGTAGGGGTATATTTGAGTCCCCTGCTGTCTGCAGTGTGCCACTACTGATGCCAGGCATTTCGTGAACACTCTCAAATGGCAATGCTGAGAATTGATAATGCTCTGTCCCTGCAAGAAATCTGAGGTATCTTCTGCAGCTTTGTCTGATAGGGACATGCAGGTATGCCTCCTTGAGGTACAAAGTGACCAGCCAAGACCCCTTGCCCAGCATGGGAAGAAGTTGCTGCAACATCAGCATTTTGAACTTTGGCACAATGAGGAAAGTGTTTAAATTTGACAAGTCCAGTATGGGTCTCCATTTGTTTTCTTTTCTTGGAACAAGGAACAGTCTTGAATAAAATCCCTGGCCTTGCTCCTGAGGAGGAACCCTTTCTATTGCTTTTATACTTAATAGCTTGGAAACTTGAGTGAGTGCCTCTGCCCTTTGATGATGTGGCAGGTTTGGCATGCCTTGTTTTATTGGTAATGTGTGGAAGTGGAATCTGTAACCTTTGTCTATCAAATCCAGAATCCAGTTATCTTTGGTTAAGATATGCCAGTTTTGTGAGAATAAGGCTAATTTTAAGGTGCTTCTCTTTGAACCTTTGTAGGAAAAGGGAAGTCATTGTGATTGTCCTTGTGTTGCAGCTGAACTGTTTGATTTGGAAGTTGCCAGTGGCGGCCCCTGTAAGATCCTCGGTATTGCCCTCTACCCCTGCTTTTCCCCTTTGAAACTTGTCAGAGCCGGGGAAGGACCAATTCTTTGAAGGCCAGTTTCTGCTGAATCTGGGTGGCTGAACCTGAAGAAAATCCTTGACTGTCTGTACTGACTTTGCTTTTTCCTCTATGGATTTCAATACATCTTGTGCAGTAGCACCAAAAAACTTTTGTTTTTCCAAAGGTGCATCCAGTAACTTTACTTTAACATGGTCAGGCAAAGACTGATCCTTCAACCAAGCATGTCTATGTATCACAGCCCCAGTCATAGCTGCCCTACATGAAGCTTCCAGTGCATCATAACCACACTGCAGAAAATGGTTATTAACCTGCTGAGTGTTATGTATATGATCCTGCAGTGCCTTTTTATCAATAGGCTCAGGAGAGGCTAACTTTTTCTGTAAATCATCCAGGAGAAAATCTTGGTACTGAAACATGTGAAAAAGGCAGTTAGGAGACCTCATGGCTAAGGTAGTAGAGGTATATACTTTTTTACCCCATCTCTCCAGGGACCTTGCTTCTCTGTCAGCTGGCAGTGGGTTTTTGGCAGAGGAGGAAGCCACTCCCTTGGGGGCCCTGTGAAATAGTTTCTAGATCCACAGAGTGGGCCTTAAAAAGGTGCTTGTGAGTGTCAGGGACCCTATAATATCTGTCTGGCTTGACAGGAGCAGGAGGAAAAGAATCAGGGTTGGCACTGGAGTCAGAGAAAACATCATCCAAAACATCCATAACTGGAGGGATAGCCAAAGGTCTGTGCTGGGGAAGCTTGAGGAAAGTTCGAAGCCTTTTCCTGGAGTCAGAGAATTCCTGACCCTGCCATTGAAAATGTTCCCTCATGGAATGCAGGACTTCCCCAAATGAGAAATCCTCTGGGGGGGGAGGCAGAGGGAATTGATTCCTCACCATCAGAGTCCTCGTAGGCCTGGAAGGGTTCTTCTTGAGTATCAGAATGCTCAGAATCCCCAGAGGCTTCATCCGAGGAGAGGCCGTCCGTCTGCTCAGTTCTAGGCCTTTTCTCTGCAGGTGGCTGAGAACCCCTGTCCGGATGAGGCTGAGACCCCCTGATAAGGGAAATAAGATCTGCAGCCAGAGACATGATCTGCTTATCAGATGAAGGGGCCTGGGCAGGTTTAGGATGGGCCTTGGCCTGACTGGTGGAGGCCTTGATGGACATGGATACAGGAGGCCTAGCAGTGTCCACAGGAATGGTGTCGGGTAGATCCAGAACGAGGAAAATCAACAAGTAGATTTACCACTTCGAGTGCTAGCAGAGGGTTTATTAGCAGATTGGGTTGTCGGTTGATATGATATACTAAAAGATTCACTATTAAAGCAGGCACAGGCAGCAGTCTGGGCCCAGGCAAGGAAGGCAGAGAGAATGCAAGTCCTTATGAGGTATTTGTTTACCACAAGACAAACAATTATTAACTTTCTCAATTTGTTCTGACATCGGCTGACGCAAGAATAAATGTTTTTAGATGACTTCGTACTGAAAACACAGGAGCTGACCGACCGGCACTTGCAAACTGCTTCTGCTTACCGAGGGCTGCCTGAGGCAGGACAACCCATATGTTATGACTGCAGTTGCATTCTTGAAGGACATCACCCCCTGGTTTATATCAATACATACCAATCACACGTAGTTCCCACAGCATACTGCAGCTTCAGCACATGGGGTCTGCAGTGCGGCAGGTATAACAGCTTACTTCATACTTGTGATAGGTGATTCAACATCACCTGCGTAATATTTCCCTCTTGGCTAAGCCACAGAGTCCACCAATACAAGAAAAGCCATTTTTTATTTACTTTAGATACAATCTGAAACACTCTACCATCCTAGCAAGCTGCCCAGCCTCTAACTCTTGTTACCAGTTCCCAAGTAATGCTGTGTATGTGATACTAAATTTGGTTCAATAGCTATCCAAGTATGATGGTGCCTTACCACTCGTTTTCAAAAGTTTTTTTTATTTCTGTTGCCATATTTTACTATTTATACAAAGTCTTCCTTGTGTTTTTCTGTAATAAAATAGTGTCACATAAGTTCCACTTACTTGTAACAGTATATATTCGTAGAACACACTGCCTTACTGGCATATGGGTAGTTGTGCTCCTGGCAGTCTGTCAAAGCTCAGAACTCCTCCCACTGCCTGTCTGAGAGGATGAAGAATCAATCACCTTGGCAGGACCAAGACAGCCCTTCACACTCACAGACAGGACCCTTTTCAGTTTTTAGGGTCTAACAGGAAAAGCAAATGAAACACAAGCACTGCGAACACTTACTATTCTATACCACTCCCCCCAGCTACACACACACACACACACACACACACACACACACACACACACACACACACACACACACACACACACACACACGGTTGCTGAACCAAACTGGACAGCATCTCCTACAACCAACTAAGGATACGTGTTCAGGAGCAGCTGGAGAATTGTCCTCACGATGCCTGCACTGGATCTAGAAAAGCAGTTTGTAATGCTTCATGAAAGTAAGGACAGAAGACCAAGCTGCTGCCTCTAGAAGACTTATGGAGTCCACTCTTTTCCAAAATGTCACGGATGAAGAAAAGGCCCTGGTGAAAAGTGCCTTTAACTTGCTTGGATTCACCTCGCAATGATGGGTGTAGCAAAAGGTAATACTAGAGGGCAACATACATGCAATGAATTGCTTAGCGACAGGTTGATCTTTCCTTGTCCCAGAAAAAGGAAATAAAAAGCCTTTCAGCCTTCCTAAAGGGCCTTGTTCTTTCAAGGTAGTACATGAGCTGCTTATGCATATCCAAGGTATAAAGTAACATCTATTCCTATACTTGGGTTCCAGAAAGAACAGAGAGAGATTAAATCACTGACAGAAAGTGAGGACTGAAACCACTTTTGGCCTAAAAAAAGGACAAGTGTGCAACACAAACCTATACTTGTGGAAAATAAGGTAAGGTTGTCCCACCATAAGAGATTACACCTCAGAAGCTCACCTTGCAGATGTCAGAGCAGTAAGCAAAACAGTTTTCCATGTTAAGAACACAGGATCAGCACAAGTTGCCAGTTCAATAGGTGGTAAGGTCAATTTTTCAAGAACATAGTTGAGATCCCAAGGAAGAAGAATTTGCTTGTGATGGGGTCTCACATGCAATATTCCTTTCTTGAACTGTTTTACCAAAGAAGGAAGAAAGAAAGAAAGCCATTGACAGACAAACAGAGATGTCTACTAAATGCATCTTAATGGACACATTCACTAAGCCATCCTGAAGTAGCTCACACCAATATTTTAAGACCAGAGTGATATTAACCACAACGGACCCTCTCTTTCCATTTAGGCATCAGTTAAAAAAACTCATCCATTTGTAAACATAAAATTTTCTACTAGCAGAGTTTCTGGCCTCCTTTATCACCTGCTGCACATTCTCAAGAAACAAGTGTCTAAATAGAGTCAAGACAGAATCATCCAAACTGCCAACAGAAATTTTCAAAACTAGGGTGCATTAGTTGCCCAGAGACTGTGTGAGCAGGTCCATGTGTAGGGACTTCTGTGGTAATTGCCCTTGGTCAATAAGATAACCAGGGAGAACCAAGATTGCCTAGGCCAGTAGGGTGTCAACACAATAACCTCTGGCATTCCTCTATGATCTTTCAAAGGTACCTTGTGAATCAGTGGAATGAGTGGAAACGCATACGAGAACATTACTGTCTCAGGGAATGAGAATACATCTGTCCTCTAAGCATGGCTGCAATAATGTCTACAACACAATTTCTCCAGCCGTCTGTTTTGAAAGGAGGGGAAGAGATCTATTACAGGTGTTCCCAACATCTGGACTAGATCTTGGAACACCACTGCCTTGAGCTTCTACTCATGTGAGTCTGACCAAGATTTGTTAGTTCTGTCTGCTACAATGTCTGCTCTGACAGGGTGTCTGATGTCTGAAGAGAGAGAATACAGAGAAGACCACTACCAGGATATTAGTGAAACTTGGCACAAAGGCTAAGACCTCATACCCCCTAGTTTGTTGAGGTACCATATCACTGTGGTTAAGTCTGTAATCACCAAAATAGGACCCACAGTCCAAAGGTAGTGAGGGACATTCAAGGCATGAAACACTGGCAACATCTCCTAGACATTTATCTACTTTCATGTATCCTTGGGTTCACATGTGGCTAGCACTTGCACCCCCAGTGACACAGCTCCTCAACTGAAGTCTGACAAATCTGCCTGGACAGGCTGTACTGGCAAGAGCAGGAAGAAAGGAACTCCTGGACTGAAATTCAACTGATCTGTACATCATTGTAATTTTCATCTGATACACAGCAGCACCAGCAACTGGGATTCTTGGAAAAGAAGATGCTGCATCCAACATTTTCAGACATAATACTGAACTTTTCTCTTGTGAAGATGGGCCAGTGAAAAAATGAGAATCATGAAAGCCAACACTCCAAAAATCCGCTAGAAGAACTCCAGAAACACCATCTGGTACAACAGAACCTTGTCTTCGGGCGCAAAGTCTATTGTTGAAGTCAATTAAGCATCCCGGAAAGAAGAGTCTTTGTGCAAGTGTTAAACATAACTGTGGGAAGTTCAGCTTGAACCCTAGATGGCAGAGTCAGGATGAGACCCTCTCTAGCGATTCCACTCACTTGGATGGAGACAATGCACAGATCAGCAAGTCATCCAAACACAAAAAAAAGTGAATGCCCAGAGTCCATCACTGGGCCACTACAAGGAATTTGGAAAACACATGCACTGTAGTGGATAGCCCAAAGGGCAATACAGCAAACCAGACAATATCCTCTGAAGCGATAAGCCCTAGGGATATAAAGAAAAGGATCCTTCAGGATCACTGCGAAACAATGCTCCAGAAACAGAGGAAGCACTGTGTGCAAGGTGAACCTCTTGAACTTGGGGATTTTATCAAACGTATTCAAAAAAAGAAAGGTCCCAGACTGGTCTGTACGACTGCTGTTTTTGAGGAACCAAGAAAATACCAGAGAAGAAACGTTTTGTTCTTTCCAAAAAGGTCAGTTTTATGACCCCCCCTCCCCATTGATTGCCAGGCCGCCTTGCAGACAGCTGACTTTAGAGACAAGTCACTCAACATGGGATTTGATAAAGACGAGTGTTGTATGTCGGCATAGCATACTACTCAACCTCTTAGAGCAAAAAATCTGGACAAAGCTACAAATAATGGGGGTATAAAGGCCCAAAATAGGGACACTTTTTAAATATTGATCTTACAAACTTAGAAAGTTGATAGAGTAATGGGTTTTGCATTAGCGTGAATTTTCTGAAAGATATGAAGTCTGAAATTCAGATGTTTGCCATTTTCTGACTTAAATTTTCAAAGACTTGCTAGAAACCCCAATTTTTATAAAAATGTACCAAAAATACGAGGTAAAAATCTGGACATGCTGCGAAAATCTGTACAGTTAAGAAGTATGCGGCATAGTCATAAGTTGGAAGGGACGGTGACCAAAACTATTGGGAATATGAACTTTTTCGATACTCCTTGCATCAAATTACCTCCGTCATCCCAGTGTTTAAGGATCTGATTAGCTGCTGTACCAAACACACAATATCACTCTAAATGAGCACCCATAACCTCATTTTAACTCGTCAGAAAAATTCTGGGAGTGCAACCAAGCACAACTCCCAATCTCCCTCAAATAATCATAACCACAAAGAAAAAATGCAATATCTGCTTTTCTGTCAATACTTTCAAAGGAGGCTTTTAATCAACAGGCATTGCTGTGCTAAAGCTTTGATACAAAAGGCAGAGACAGGAAACAAAACCCAAAAGGAGCTTCTTCTCTGAGCTCTGTAGTTCACGTCTCCCAGTCTGAGAGAAGCAATATCCCAAGAGATCTTTCTCTCTGTGTGACAAGAAAAACTGAAAGGGTTCTGCTTGTGAGTATGAAAGTCTGACCTGGCCCTGCTGGTGATTGGTTCTTCATCCTCAAAGACAGGCAGTGGGAGGAGTTCTGAGTTATGACAGACTGCCAGAGGGAGTGTAGCATGGCACAACTAACCACATGCCATACAAGGCAGTGTGTTTGTTGCACTTCTTAATGTTGCTGTATTACAACTGTAAATACTGTTTAGCATCACAACTGTATATACTGTTTATGCATCTCCCCAACTTTAAATACAGTGTACATTCAACTTGATACATTATTATGTTTATGTAATTACTACTTAGAAAATATACACATGTTCTGAAGTTTTAATAGTTTCTGGAAATTTTTCTCCCTCGTCTTGCATGGTCCAGTTAGACATTAATAGTACACAAATACAAATCAATTAATCTGTTCATGCATTAAATAAATCTCACTCTCTTCACTTGGCTTTTCCATCAACCTGGGACACACTAATGGAACTGAGGTCATCTCAGGTGTAGTGATGGGTTTACCCCTCTGTGCCACAAGGCCTACAGTATTCATTATTTTGATACTGTAGACATGGGTTGCTCAGCACTGCACAAGGAGGAGTATTTGTTAATTAACAAAGAATATGCTTGGTCAAATACTGAACATGAGTAGTGTAAGAACAGGGATACAAAGACTTTATACATCCTAAAATGTGAATACATCTGTGTGGGGGTTAAGTGGGGAGAAAAAGCAAAAGGTTGGAAGAAGGGGCATCTCTGACAAAGGATGTGGAGCTGAAGTATTACTCCTGAAGGTATGCTAGGGGGAGTCTGTTCCAGGGCAGTGCTCCGTGGAACCAGTAAAAGAGGAGCAATTAACCAGCTACCTCAAATTATGAGTTGGGTTTAGGAATGATGATAATAATCATAATAATAACAATAATATTAATAACAACAACAACAATACTTTAAAAATATTTAATTGCACCACAGAAGGTAAGAAGCAGGGAAAGTAAGGTAAAGTGGATGATAAGATGTGATGTTTAGAAAAGAAAATAAGGTAGCAAGTCTTAGGATTAAACTGAAGTGAAACAAAAAGCAAAGGATGGGGGCAGTACTGGGGAGGTGGAATATGTCACATATAACATCTAGGTAGGACAGGTGAAGGTGGTTACTATGGCAAGTAAGGCAGGATGTTATCAGGTAGGGAGACTGAGGAAACTGCCAACAGTGAGTGTGGAAGACAACTTTGCCTCATGGTCTAGGAAAGGCACTAGCACATGCCATGAACAAGGGCTTCAGTCAAGCTCTGTACAAAAGGAAAAGAATGCAGTAAAGAAGTCAACAAAACAACTAGGTAAACTGAATGCATATGTATGTTGGGGAGACAGCTCCACTACTCAAATGTTGGGAGGAGGCTGTGAGGAAAAGTAGGTTAAAAGACGTCAGATGAGCATGAATGAACACATTAATTGAGTTCAGAAAACACTACTTTCTGAACTCAAAATCCTGTCCTTGCCTAAATCCTCCATAATCTGCATTTTCCTTTCTTTTTCTTTTCATTGCCTGTCTACATCTAGTAATTCAATGACTAATCTGCCCACTGGGCAATACTACATTATGCTACCTGGGAAAGACATGTCATTATTGTAAATACTTACATGTATTAGTTGTATTTACTTCATTTTGTTTTATTTTTATTACAGTTATGCATTTCAACTTATTACTGCACATGTAATTTTTGCTTATGTTGTATTGCTGCACTGTTTTCCTATGTTATCTTTTTATGTTTGCATTGCTGGAGCTTTTCTCTACGGGTCTCCACTGAAGATGAGCTATTTTCTCAGATGGACTAACACGATTAACAAATGTCAAATAAAATAAATAAGATGCAGGATTTGAAACACAAAGTGCAGAAACTATAACCTTAACATCTTGTAAAATTAAACAAAGGGTGATTAGGAACTTAAAAGTTATTCTGAATGCAAAACTATTGTAAATATGAGAAGTGCGGCTGTCTTATACAAATACAAAAGGTGAAGATAAGTGGAGAGATATGGTAGACAGTGGCAATGGAAATGGAAACCACAAATGTGGAAATGTTGGTAGTTGATTCTTTCTGCAGAAATAACATGGTGGGTAAAGCAGCATGATGCAGCAGTTTCTTCATGTCCAAATAACCATCAGAAAGGTCCTGAACTATATATTAGCTATAGCACTTCATCTGTAACACACAAAATCCACAAAGCCTATATACAAGAACTAGAATCTCCAAGTATTACACCCAATACCATTTTCCTAGGCGATCTAAACTATCCAACTACAGACCGGGAAACTTACATCACTACTAGTGCAGTTTGTTAATACAAATGCCCTGGAACAATAAGTCAGAATACCCACTAGGGGGAAATAACATCTAAGACAGTGGTGCACAACGTTTTTGTGGGGAGGGCCACTACACAAATTCTTACTGCATCTGCGGGCCACCGCAAAACATAGTAAGTCATTATGAGTTAACAATAGGTGCAGGTGAGTGGCATTTTTACTTAAGACAGCAGTCATGAAACTGCCTGTTTTCTACATCAACTTTGCATTAACTTTATTCTGGCTTGCAGCCATAACTTATTACAATCTCTTGCAGAAAGTTACTACTGTTTACAGAAGTTCTAAACAAAAAAGAATGGTTACTTCTGCAGCTAAAATTAGAGGTGTGCAACTGCAGTCAATTAGGTAAGTAAGCACGTGCTGGAAAGTTGGCATGACTGGAGTAAGGCATAGCATTTTTTCACTTTTTTAAAAAAAATGTTGGTTATTCTCTGGGGACCCGATGGCATGTCGAGGGCCTGTTTTGGCCCTGGGGCTGGACATTGTGCACCACTGATCTAAGATCATGACCTTACTAATACTGGAGCATCTTGCACCATTCCCTTACATATCTTCATCACTTGTTAGGTCTGACAAGGAAGCAGTCTCCTTCGAAATAAATCTGAAAACAATGACCCCCTCCATCCCAAGGGACCTTTAGAAATTTCTTTAAGACAAACTACCTACTCCTGAATAACAATTGCAAGCTTCAAATCCTCACCAAACCCAGTTAACTCCACTGAATACGCATAAATGTATACTACCACAATATACCAGCATGTAAATAGCTGAATAGATGCAGCTGTACCCCATTGGACCAAGTGCAAGGAAACCCCAGAAACAAACTTGCATGACGGAGCAATAATGTCAACAAGCTTTGTAATAAAATAATTTTTTTAAAAGGAAAAGAATTTTGACCACAAATTAGAAGACTAATTCCCAGAATGTTACAGTCCTTGTCAGTGAAATAAACAAACAACTCAGGAGCATAACATGCATCAAAGCCAAGTTTGAGGCTAAAATATCTGCATTTTTAGTTAGGTTTGCAATCTCAAAATCAATGCACTGAGCCCACTGAGAACAATGTTATCTAAACTGAGCTGAAGATACAGTGAGCCTACTGGCTGATAAACTTAGCCGTAATTTTACCCCTCTTTCCCCTCCATCTGCCCCTCAAGATATATCTGTATGTGGCTCACCTTCCATTCACACAAGATCAAGTCCTAAAAGTGCTATCAAGCGCTAAAAATATTGCATCAGTGAGTCCTGACATTATCCCTGGATGCATCTTAAATAGCATGAAGCACAATTTAGCCACACCCCTAACAACACTGCCATGGGAAGACTTATCAAATCAGGCAGACCACAGGGAACCTTCAAACACTGAAACTGTCTCAGTTTTGGATTCATTAAGGGTGAGTCATGCTTACTACACCTGGTGGATTTGTTTGAAAAGGTCTCCATAGGTTTATAGGTGTTTACTAGGCTAACAACCACAAGGGCCTTTTTAAGTCTAACCAGGAATCCCAAATCTCTGACAAGTTCTGGTTCCCTTGAGAAGTGTAAGCAGGAGCTTGGGAGATGAAACATTTACAAGCAGGGGCCTGGAAGATGAACTATTTACAGGCTGCCTGTGTTCATTAGAGACATAGGTGCCAAACCAGGGATGAATTTCCTGTTCCCCATTCAATTGTCCAAGTTGCACTTGAATTAGGTTGGGGGGAATTCTGCTTCACATGAATGAGGAGCCTGTTCCAGAGAAAGGGTAGTCTCTGGGCCACATACCAGTTTTTCCAGCAGGTCCTATTGATATCACAGGTAAAGTTTAAATCTTTAGAAGGGTAATTCTGGTGCTGACTGTTTTGTGATATGCAGGAGGTCCATCAAGGTGAGGTGTGACAATGACTTGTATGCCAGGTATAGATCTCCCCTCAACAGCCTGTAGGAGACAGAATACAGGGATAGGGCTTTGAGGTGGTCAGCATAAGACATCTTACCATATTCTTTTAGTGAGAAACCTCTGTGGATATACTAGTTGTTGGATATACTTGAATAATTGATTAGATACATAACAAAGGGGGAAACTGTACTCAATGACACATCTTTTGAATGCTGAATACAGTAGAACAATGACTTCCTTGGACCTAGATGCCATACCTTTGTTTATAAGTTGCACAACATATAATGATTTCCTCACCACTGTAAACACATGATGGTCAAAGGATAGATTACTGTCCATGTGTGTTCCCCAAGTACCTGACTACTGGGTCAACATTTAAGGATGTGTTGTCAGTATGATAGTTACCAGGGATGGATGACTTCCCAAAAGATACTACTATGCATTTACTTCCATTTAGTTTTAGTCTATGGCTCTGAACATTTGTGTCAGTGGGTGATTCAATGACAGCTCCTAATCTGCAATCATCTGCAAATTTAGTCAGCCAGTGGTCACCGATACTGGCCTTGACTTCAAAGAATTAAATAACAAAAAGGAGTGGTCCCAGGACCGATTCCCTGAGGGACTCAGACTGTAACTGGCGTCTTTGTAGAGTTGGACTCCCAATTCTAACTTCCTGGGTCCTGTGAGCCAGATGGATATCCACTGGGCGACACAAAGGTTTGAAACTAACTTTTTAAGTTTGTCAACAACCCCTGAGTGGGGTATTGTGTCAAATGCCTTGGCCAGGTCAATGTAGGCAGTGTGAACCATTCTGATCTCATCCATTGCTTTGGTGACCTTCTCAAGGAAGTCCATCAGGTTGAGTAGGCATGACTTGCCCTTGATGAAACCAAAATGGGTCAGGTCGGGTCCAGTGTCTGGAGGTTTCCTATGTCACTAATGATCATTTCTATGATAATTCTTTCCATGGCTTTGTATATCACACTAGTGAGACTTATGGGTCTGTAGTTTCCATGGTCTGTAGATGCCCTACCTTTGTGCAGAAGGATGTTTTCCATTCTTGAGGCATGAAGCCTGTGTGGAGGCTACAGTTAAACAGCAATTCCAGAGGGCCTGACAGGTAATGTTTCATGCTATTTAGAAGGCATCATATGATAATGTCTGGGCTCACTGATGTAGTGCACTTGGCCTTAGAGAGAGAATTAAGGACTTGTTCCCTAGTAATAGCAAGGGGAGTTGTATTTGATGGTATTTCCTGAGGGAAGTTTGAGGGGGCGAAAGGGGTAAAGTTGGAGCTGAATTTGTCGGCCAGTAGGGCTTGCTATACCTTCTAGCTCAGTATAGGTGACTCCATTTACAATGATCTATGCACACATTTGTGTATTGCCTTTGAGGTTGCAGACATAGCTAAAGAATGCTTTCTGGAGGCCAAATTTACCTCAAATCTGGCTTTGGTACACTATTTGTCCTCCGAGTTGGTTGTTTAGTTTGATGACTGCACTTGCATCTTGCTGGGTGCTGCACCTCCAGACTTTTGTCATGTTTTTCTTCCTTCTGTTATACAGCCTACTGGTGGTGTGATTTCACCATAGTGGCTTGTTTTTTGAGTTAGTTCTGTAGTTCTTCCTGGTGGGTCCAGCTGCCTCCATGCAGCTATTATAACATGCTTGTATTTGGATTCTGTGAACAGTTCTGTGCAGGCAGTAGTGTTTTCAGGATTTATGAGGGCTTGTAATTTTGCCAGGTTATTACTATAGGCTATTACTTAATAGTAGGAAGTTAGCCTTAGTACTCAGTTCCTGAATATTTTGGGGCTAGCTGGGGTTTCAGGTTTTATTTTTACTTCAGCAGAGACTATTTTGTGATCTGACCTTACCAAAGAAGACATTAAACTAGGGGGTGTGCAGCACTCTCCCATACTAGTGAGGACTAGATCTAGTATGGTTGTACCCCTGGTTGATGTATTGACAACCTGGTCCAGGAAGTTTGCGTTTACAAAATCCAGGTATCTCTGTGCCTGTATGTTTGGAGTTGTATAAGACTCCCAAGTTAATAGTCAGGTAATTAAAGTCACCCATGAATATGGTATTGGGTTGGATAGTTAGTGTTTCTAATATGTTTAAATATGTGGTATGGGTTTCCTGGGTCTTAGACAGAGACCTATGGATTGCAAGGAAGTGGTACTGGATTTTGGTCTATGGTGATATGGATGTGGAGAAGCTCAAGTGCATAGACCTGTTTGACCAGCCTTGATGTATATTTATTCCAGATGTAAATTAAGACACCTTCGTCTTTAGCCCGTGTCTGTGTGGTAGCTGGTATAAATGTGTGCAAGGCATTCTAACCTTGCACTGTGTGCACTCTGCAGCTTTAAACCACGTCTCAGTGACTGCACAGATGTCAGCATCCTCTAGAGTGAAGACAGCTACACGGGAATGTGTGGTCCAATCACCTGAGTGCATGCATAATGTGGCAGATCCTGGCCTCTGATAAGCAACTGAACGTGACTTTCTCCTTACTCAGGCTGGTTGACAGGGACATCAATGCATCTCACAATGGAGTCTCCAATGACCAGAATCACAGATTGTGTGGCAGTATGGGCTACATGGAAGGACTCCTGCACAAATTGCTTTAGTTGACTCAGGTCAAAGATGGATCTACAGTTCTTCATCATTTTGGGCACCAAGAAGAACCATTGAGTAAAAAAAAAAAATGGATCCCTTCTGGAACTTCTTGAATGGCTCTTTCTTGAAGGTGGTTCTGGACCTCCTTGAAGGGTGCTTTCCCTCTGACAAGGTGGAACTGCCAAAGGGAGAAGAGATGCATTTGTTGTCGTTGCCAAAAAGAGAAGGAAATAACCCTATGAGCTCCCTTACTCATGTGCTTCATGATGATGATTCTCTACTCTGGAAGACATAGGGACAGCCAGGCAAGCCTTTTGTAAACCACAAGGTCAAAATTCCCAAAAGAATCCCCTGGAACCATGGTGGTTGGGACCACCTCTGCCTCTAGCATGATGACCTGACAAAATCCTCTCTACCTAGGAAATACATGTCCTGCTCTTGTCCATTCTGGGGTTGTTTGAATCTGCAATGCCAAAGGTTTTTGGCCCCTTTCTGACTTTTCTGGAATGTTCTCTGATGGGCCTTGAACTTTACCCTACTGGTAACAACTTCTCCTTAGCTCACTGTCAAAACAAAGCAGCCCCATCAAAGGATGAAAGCCGCCTTAAAGTAATCCACACAATCTACAAGTTGCAGCCAGTCCCCATCTCCTCATTGTTAACCCTGAACCTGCTGCTCTTGCTATAGCATTCATGGTGTTGGGAATTGGCAGTGTTACCAGTGAGGAGATTGTGCTCACTGTTGCGTTAGCCATTTTCACTGCTATAGCCCACTGAAATCCAACGGCACCATGTAGTTCAGCGTTCAAATGCAGAACTTCTTCTTCCCTAATCTGTCCATTTTCCTGGATTTTTTGCTTGTTGGACAAATGGCATGAACATTCTCTGGGATGTCTCCCCTACTGGCTGCAGCTCCCACTATGGAGTCCAAAAGGTGTCCTTTAATCCACTGCTGCCTGCCCTTGGGGGGTTCACAACACACTGTCTGGCTTCCCTGAGATTGATTCAGCTATGTCAGCTTTCTTCTATGTTTTGCACCAGACCATGTCTACTAGTTTATCAGGTGGAGGCACTACCCAAGCTGGGGGGGTAATATTGTAGGCTACCTGCAAAAAAAAAAAAAGTTGCGTTTTACCATAACATTCCATCTGAGTTGTCCAGCTTAGTCGGTCATCAACTGTGGGTTTGGTTCTTATCCTTTGGAACCAACTCAGCCATTATTAAAGCTCGTAGACTCCAAAAAACTCTCAAACACATCCCTTGCCCATAATGCTTTGGCTAGATTACCTTAGAACAAATTTGTTGATGAGAGAAAGACAACATAAATATAATGAAAGACACCATATCTGGATTACAAGAATATTCCAAAAGGAAACTTTCAGGTAAGCATCCATTCTTCCAGGAAATCTGGCCAGGGGAAGGAGGGAGGGAAGTTGATGACAGATGAAGATGGACAACTCAGATAAAACTTTATGGTAAGACATAATTTCTTTATCTGAAGTTGTCAATCTTCATCCAATCATTACCTGTGGGATAGAACTCCTCAGCTATTTGGAACCCTGGGTGGACTAAGGAAGGATATTCCTGAGCACCATTGAACCACCAAATGATGCTCAGTCCCCAGAGACCAGATCTAATTTGTAATGAGTAATAAAGGTATGGGAAGATGCCCAAATTGCAGCTGCACAGATGTCATCCATGGAGGTTCTTGATTGGAAGACAGAAGTAGCTACCACACTATCTGAATGTGCTTTTCGTGATATGGGTAAGAAAATAACCCTTGTCCTACAAAGAAAGGAAATACAGTCCAAAATCCACTTAGCTAGGGTTACTTTGTTGACAGGCTGCCCTAATTTGATATGTGAAAAGGAAACAAACTGCTGATTAGATTTCCTGATGTCCTTAGTTCTGTCAAGATAGACCCTTAGTTGTCTGTGAACATCTAACAAATGTAATGTGTACTCCCCCTTGTTAGAAAAATTTGGGGAAAAGACCAGAAGATTAATGCACTGATTAAGGTTGGCTTTGGATACAACTTTAGGTAGGAAGGATGGGTTAGTCCTGAAAAACTCTATCCTTGTGAAAAATCAAATATGGTGGTTTAGACGAAACTACCTGAATTTTCAAAATTCTTCTAGCTGAGCCAATGGCTACTAAGAAAATAGTTTTCCAAGATAGGAACCTTCAGGTCACATCTACAAGCAGGCTCGAAAGGGGACTGTGTCAAAGCATGCAGCATTAATGTGAGGTCTCAAGGAGGAGCACGGTCCTTGTAAGGTGGCTTTAAGAGAAGGGCACCTTTTAAAAAGACTTTACAAAGCCTAAGCAAGGCAATGGATGATCTATGGAAACCACTGTGAAAATAAGAGATGGCTGCCAGTTGAACTTTAATCACAGAAGTGGAAGTGCCATCATTAAAAATAGAGGCTATGAGGGGAAAATTTCATGGAATGGTGCTGAAAAAGGGTCAAGGTGATGTAGGGAGGCCCAATGAAAGAATCTCTTCCATATACTTGTGTACAGCTTGTGAGTAGATTTTTTATGAAATGCCAAACGTATGTGTTTAACTGGGGAATAAGCATATCGTGCCTGGCCACTAATGGAACTGGAGATAGCAAAGCTGTCAGCTTGAGAGTTGTAATGTCTGGGTGACTGATGCCCATCAGGAAGTCTACAACTGGATCCACAATCCATGGTCTTCGTACTAGGTGAGGCCATAGAAAGGGGAACCAAAACCAAATCTTCTGAGACCAAAAGGGGGCAATGAGGATGACTTTGCTGCTTTCTGTAGAAATTTGGGAATTAGTGGGGTCAGAGGAAAGGACTAAAGAAGACCTGGTGGCCAATTGTGGAGAAGAGCGTCCCTCAGTAATTCCCCCTCTGGGGGGGTGAGGGTAAAGTAGCTGCTGCATTTGATGTTCAGAGGGGAGGCAAAAGGTCGCAGCAAGGCTGGCCCCATACTTAGAAAATCCTTCTGATATTTTTGGCTTGGGGGACCACTCATGAAGTAGAAGGATGCAGCTGTTCAATTTGTCTGCTATCATACTGGACTTCCCCAGAATATGCGATGCGATCAGAAAGTGGTTGGATAACAGTGCCCACTGACATACTTGGGGTAAAATCTGGTTTGCTCCTGTTTATGTACCACACCACTGATACATCTGTCTGAATTGCAATCGGCCCTAGAGGTAGAGAGTCTTGAAATGCTTGCAACCCCAATAGTGCTGCTCTCTTCTCCAGAACATTTATGTGCAAGTTGGCCTCTGTTGGGGACCAAGTGCCTTGGACCATCTTTCCCTGGCAATGCCTCACCCCAACCAAGCTGGGAAGTGTCCGCGGTCACTGTGGCCTTGGGCTAAGGGAGAATGAACAGGCAATCCTTGTTAAACTTGTCCTGAATGAATCCACCATAGAAGATCTCTTTTGCATATGTTGGTGACTAATATCTGCATTGACAAGGGATGCAGAAGGACTGACCATTGAACCGCAAGCAACAATTACAATATTCTCATGTGAAACCTGGCTATGGAAACAAGAGTTATGGCAGCCGCCATTGATCCTAATGCTTGAAGCACTAGTCGTGCTGGAGCTCTGTTTCTTTGTAGCAGAGTATGGACCGGAGTCTGGATAGCTTCCAAATGAGATAAAGGGAGTGAGGCAATGGAGGTTCTTGTGTCCAATAACGCTCCTATAAAAGTTAGATTTGTGTGTGGGTTCAGTAAAGATTTGTCAAAGCTGACTGTGATGCCTTAATGGTCACATAACTGCAGAACCTTTTGTTTTGCTATTAGTAGAAGTTGCCTGGTAGTAGCAGAAATGAGCTAGTCCTCTAAGTACAGAAACACTCGGAATCCTTGCAGTCTTAAGTAAGCTGCTACTACTGCCATGTATTTGGTGAACACCCTGGGGGCTGTTGTGAGACCAAAGGTCAGAATGAGTTGGTAATGACTAGCTTCCACCCAGAAGCAAAGAAATCTTCTGGAATATCTGTCCATCTTTATATGGTAGTACACATCCTGAAGCTCTATAGAGCACATCCTGTAGTCCTTTCCTAAAAATGTAAGAATGGACTGAAACGTGACCATCTAGAATTTGTTTTTTCGAACAGATTTGTTCAGTTCACTGAGATGCAAAATTGGTCTCCAGTCCCCTGTCTTTTTTGGCACTAAAAAGAATCTCGAGTAAAATCTGGATCCTATTTGATCTGGTTGGGACTTCCTGAATGGCTTTTTTTTTTCTACCAGCATTTGAATTTGAATGGCTGCCTGTTCCCTCTGACTGGGTGGAACATCGGGGAATCTCTTTGAAGAGGAAGGGAAAAGGAAATTGTACAGCCTCTAGAAATGATTCTCTGCACCCAAGTATCAGAGGTGATTTCTTGCCAGGCTTTTAGGTGCAGGGACAAATGACTCTCAACTGCCTCCAGAGGTGGACAATCGGGCCTCCATTCAGGAGTGCTGAAAGGGTCTCCTGAAGAAGGAATCTTGGAAATCCTGATGTTGCAGGCCATCTCTGCCACGAGAGGGGTGTTTTTCATTGTTGCTTCCCCCTCTGCCTCTGGGGGAACTTTCACCAAGTATAGTCTGGGAAGACCCTTGAGACTTCCTGAAACATTTTACCCATACCTCTTTGGCTCTTAGAAGAGGGCCTCTGAGGAGCGGAAAAATGTACCCCTATGGCAGAAAGGTTTTTCCCATCCTTCTCACACCTAGTTAAAGTGTCTAACAGCTGGGCCAAAAAGGGAAGAGCTGTTAAAGGGTGTACTGACAAACGAAGACTTGAAGGGCTCTGCAAAATCACATGCCTCCTTATGGAAATGCCTGAACCAGCTGCTCTCATCTTTCCTTTGGCAACATGAGGAATGAGCCTCATGGAGGAACTGGAAATGGATGTCAGGGTAGCTGAGAGGTAACTGAATCCTGTACCTCTTCAGAAACAGCTCCTGCGAGAATATCCGAGAGCTCTTTCATCAGATCTCTCTGCAGTCAGGTAAAAAGGGCAGGTAGTAGTTCAAAGACCGTAAGACAAAGGTCAATGAAGCATAAACCCACTTCCAGAATCTATCCATTGCCTGTGGCTCCTTGTTGGGGAGATGAATAGAGAAACTTTCTTCCACTAGTTCTTCTTAGTGGCCACCGCTACCACCATGGCATCTACAGGAACCCCCTTAGTCCAAAACTGCTCATCTTCTGGAGCTGTGATGATTTTTATCTGGTCTCTTGGGGATTGGCTCAGTAGCATCAGGGGCCTTCCACACCTGATGACAGATCAATTTGATGAGTTTGTCGGCAGGTGGAGATACCCAGGAAGTAGAGGGGTGGACACCGAAAGCCTGCAGGTATACAGATTCCTCATTCAAATGGTTGAGGGACTTCCAACCACCTCTCTGTTAAGTATTTCCAGGATGTCTCCAAAGGAGACATCATCAGGAGGAGATCTGGGGACCCTTCGCCCTCATCAAAATCCTATCTTCTATAACAGACTCTTCTGGAGAGTCTAGGTGATTCCTCTTGCAAGATTTCTTCCAAGGGACCACCTCAGGGGGAACATCTAGGAAGGTTTCAGAAGAAGAAGGGGTACCCTGCTGGGTAGCCTGAAGGTGCAGTACTTGCTGACCATGTGGAGAGGGTGGCTGATGCTCTAGACCCTAGATGGCCAAAGAGACACTCCAAGGAAAATGGAATTGAGATGGTACTGAAAGTAGCCAATGCCCTCTTCATGGCCTCGAAGGCTGACCCAACAGAAAAGAAAGGGTGCTCTGTGGCCAAAAAAGAAGACATCAGCTCCAAAGCCCCCCCCATCCCAATGTGCTCCCCATCGACACTGAATTCGGACTTCAGCATGTCTGCGCCGGTTCACCAATGTGCCAGAACTGCTCCAAAAAAAGCGTAACTGACTACCAGGCAGTGGCCCTGAAAGGACTCCGGTTCCGAAGTTCTCATGGCAATCATCCCTTCTAAAAAGAGAAAGAACCTTTTGGAACCAACATGGTTGGTTCCGGGAAGCTTGGAACTGAAGACTCTTAAGGTACCTGTGGTGGTTAGAGGAGAAGGATTAGAAGGGGAAGTGGAAAGTGTCAATGCCTGACCCAAAGGGGTAGGAGCCAACAGAGTGCGCAACATGCCTTGGGCCCAAAGACTCATCACCAACCTCTACACATCAACTTCAGTGAGACTCCTGGAAGAACGGATGGAGACCAACGAGACGGACTTTGGTCCATCTAAAAAAGGGGACAGATGGTAGTCTGTCAGCAAAGGGATCCAGTGAAGGAGAATACAGTGTCCTTGGTAGAGTAGTAATTGGTGATGGAGATTGTTTCGGAGGCAAGGAAGGAGTCAGAACCGAGGAAGCAGCAGACGTTTCTGAGGTATCTTCGAAGCTGATGATTTAGACACCGGCTCCGATGTCCTTTTCTTTTTTTCTTTTTTGGGCTCAACAGCGAGGAAGTACAAGGAACCAAGGTAGATAATTTCTTCACCTCCGAGGACCTAAAGGAAGAGGAGGAAGACGCATGTTCAGATTTCTGTTTGATCTTGTCCAGAAAACTAGATATGGCCTCCCCAAAGGAGAAGGGAACAAGTCCTTTCAGAATGAGTTTATTCTTTCTATCTACCAATGCTCTGTGGCTGAAAACATAGCAAACAGAACAGTCCTCTTGTAAGTGCAAGGGAACCAGACAATACACACAGAGAACGCTGGTCAGAAAAAGGAATTTTATGACTGCATTTAGAACATTTTTTAAAACCAGTCTGGGTCTTCTCTTTTTGTCAGACATACTTCTGAGAAGATACAACAGCAATGTCACACACACACACACACACACACACACACACACACACACACACACACACACAAAGATTTAGACAAAAAAAAAGGACAGAAAATATTTTTTTTAAAGGAAAAGTTACCAACAATGGTAATGGAAGACTTAAAAAATGGTAAGAGGGAAGGGTAAGGGATACCAAAAATGGTTTTAAGAGAGCTACCTAACGGTAGTTGGAGAAAAGCAAGAGAGATTAGAACAACTGAAAACACTTCTGCCTAAAAAACAGCTGAAAGCTTAGAAGATACAAAAGAAGAAAGAACAAGATTTTAATTAGTTTTGAAAGAGATAGGAAGAGATTCTAAACTGTTAAGCTCAAGAGCAATATGGAGAAACCACATCTGAAGCTGAAAGCGGCAAACAAAATCTGAGTTAATCTATCTAAAGCACTATGGGTAAGGGATGTGCTCAAGAGTTACCTGGAGTCCACAAGATGTAGTAACGGCCGAGTCGATTCCAAAGGATCAGATCCGAACCCACAGATGATAACAGGATGAAGACTGACAACTTCAGATCTTTGGGGAGGGCTGGTTCTACAGGCCAAGATCCCTTCGGTCTCATAGCTTAGAAGATAATGTTGATGGGGAGCATCTTTTAGAGCAAATGTAGGGGGAGAACTTCCCCTTTTTCAAGATCTATATAAGGGAGGAAGACTTTAAGTGAATTCTAACTGCTTTCTCTTGCACCACTTCTTCCTGGGGGGGGGGGGGGGGGCTGGAAGGAGAGTCACTTGAACTCTAGTGAAAAGAGGGCACCACACATCGCACCAGTAAAGGCCTACAAGTTCACTTGTCTACAAAAAGCAAATAGGATAAATATTGCCAGTGTCTCAAGGGGGGAAATAACTAGTCCTGTGCCAGTGTGTGCAAATGCAGATTCAGCTCTTCTTGGTGCCAAAAATGTATCATGGCAAATGGAATAGGAACAGATCCGGCAATGAATCCACACTCGGGCCCTAATGGGTCCAAAGCTGAAGCAAGGACAGGGACCTTCAAAACAAAGGCCTTGAATGTTGATCACTCAGATACCAAACATGGTACCAATGGAGACCTGACACTGGACTCTTGGGACCGAGTGGTTCTCAGCTTCTACAGTGTCAGCAAGAGGACACCAATGGCAGATAGAGCTTTGGGGTGGTCGAAGGTACAACAACCCTGGCTGAAAGGCACAAAGCAGGGGGCCAGAGTCAGTTCCAAAACTACCAGTGGTCAGACAGGGCCCAGAGGATGAACAAGTTCAGGGGCCATGAGTTGGATATGTTGGCCTGCAGTGTGAACTGTCAAGGCAAAGTTGACACGGAGTTGCAGTCTGGCCTTCACAAAGACTGATATCATTTGGTCCCAAATCAAGAGCTGTAAAACTTCTGTGGGGCGTAAAGAATATAAGCATAATGTAGAAGCTGGTCTGGACAGCACAAGCACACACAGCTCCTGTTCCAAAGGAAAACAATCTGTTCGCCCCCTCCTCACAGCCAAGTC
This sequence comes from Protopterus annectens, assembly GCF_019279795.1. Classification (NCBI taxonomy): domain Eukaryota; kingdom Metazoa; phylum Chordata; order Ceratodontiformes; family Protopteridae; genus Protopterus; species Protopterus annectens. Next base: position 708,505,056 of record NC_056728.1, read on the forward strand.
AATGGTGCCAGTCAACCCTTGTCAAAGAGGTAAGCAGGAACTAAAAGTAAGAAAGTGAGTTCACGGTAATGCTAGACAAGTCTTTTTGATATTATTTTGCAATCACTTAAGTAATGAAAAAAAAATCACTTACCTGACCCAAAGGAACTGTAATTTTGATCATACAGCTCAATCTGTACGATATCATTGTGTCTTAATCCTCAATTAATGCAACTTAGGGGGGAGTAGGGGTAAGGTAACTACTATTCATCCTGTGCATAAAGCATCATTGCAGCCTTCTGGTTATACATTTAACTTAATGTTACAAACTTTCTAATACTGAAATTGACAAAAAAAAAAAAAAAAAAAAAAAAAAAACAAGCATCCTCCTGTTTGAAATATAAATGCCTTGGAAAAAGCAGAACAATGTTTAAAACATTTAAAACTGAGTGAGTAACTGTAGAACCTTCACTAGGGTGATTTTCTAGTGAAGAGAGGGACTATGGTTCACTGCAAAATCTTAACTTTTCACTGCCTTCTGACATATTTTAACATTATTACAGAGATTTTTATGGTTTAAACAAAATACGGTATCCCAAGTGTCAAGTACTAGGAAAAAAAAAACTGAACAGTAACAAAATCTTTTGAGTCTATCTTAAAGACTACGATGATAGAACTGCTTCAATCCAAACTGCGAATGGATAATAATTTTAACTTAACACTGTTAAGAAACCAAACACTGACCAAACACGCACTTTACCCTAGGTAAAAGGTTTAAAGACTCAAAATGTGTCCAAACCTAATCCAAGTGCAAAGACTAAAACACATGTTGCAGATCATTAATGCTTTAGCACGCCAAGAAAGCAGTCAGGCAATAAAAGCTATAAGAATCTTTAATGCTCATCATGGCTTTTTCTTTGAAGAAATTTCTCAGTATCACAAAAAGAGGAAGAACCACATGCAAAATAACTTTTCTAACTGGGAAAGCTATGACAACTGAAAATGTTGCATCACTGGTAGCAGGGCAGCGTCCGGTTTGTCCATTCCAGGCAAAACATAGTGGATGTGCTATGCATTTCTTAGGAAAAAAAATATATGACCAATAGCTCTCTCTGCAGTGCTGTGCATACCCAAATAGGCTTAAAATTATGCAGATAAGGATGGTGACATGTTACACAAATTAGTGATCCCTCCATCATGGTTTATTTTAGTGATACATAAAACTGCCAGTCATCCAGCATGCAGCACCTTTTCCACTATCACCTGTAGTATTTCTGTTTTATCATCATGCTTTCTCTTCCACACACATCTACTTTCATAAAAAAGTCTCTTTCTTTCTTAAAAAGGATGCCACTACTCTTTGTCCTAATCCAGCCCTCCTTGCAACATTCCTGCAGAAATGGAAACACTTTTTTTTCTTTCTTTCTTTCCAGCAGTGACTAGCATATACACTAGTAAGAGTTTAGAAAATTCCAAAGCATGCTTTAATTCCTCAGCTACCATCCAGCTACTCCAGTCTCTTCTTGGTGCATACTTTCTTCACATCTAACCAGCAGTGTTATCTGTACAACTTAATATCCATTTTTCATTATCAACCCTCAGATAACTTGTTCTATTGTATTTGAAGCTTACATGGCATGAATTAAACCTATGTTAATAAAAAACTGTACAGTTAAGTAAGCCTTACTTAAGTGGAAGACCATTTCAGAAAAACATTTAACCTACCTCGAGCTTTTGTGCATATTAAGTAAAGAGTTTAGGAAGTGAAACCCTCCTGCATAGAGTACTCCACGGCCTTGTACTTCCAAGTCTGCAATTTTACCTGTATTTCTTCTGAATTTTCACTGAAACAGTACACAGTCCATCACTTTAGTGCATCACATCTTAACACTCACTCCCACCAAATCTAATTTCCTTGTCAAAATCTGTTCATTTTTTCCAAGTACCACAGGAATCTCATTTACCTTCCAACCTTTAAACTTAGCTTTCACTTAAGTTATTCCCAAATAAGTCTGCATAAAAAAAAAAAAAAAGTTTTAGAATTTCAGCACATAGGTTCATAGGTAGATACTAGGCTATCGGCCCTAGGGCCTATACAAGCCCAGCCAAAAAGGTACCCTGGGCTTTTGACACCCAAGAAAATTATTTTCCTGTGCCAGTGTCGAGCAGAGCCACAGAAGTGATCCCCGGGGTGAATTTCCTATTTCCCATCCAATCATCAAGATTTTTCTTGGAGTACTAATGAGGAGCTTTGTTTGATATAGATAGGTAGTTTATTCCAGAGTATGAGAAGTCTTTAGGACAGGAATCTATCCCTCTGGCATGTTCTGTTTATTGTGGTGACAAGGCTTAGGTCCCTAGAGCATGCAGCTCAGAGGGATTGGGACTTCTTTAAGTGGAGCATGTCCAACAGTTCTGGGTTTGACATAGCTTTGTATGTTAGGCAGAGATTACCTCTGAGTAGGCGATATGCAACGGAGTAAAGCTGGAGTTTTTTGAGACTGTCTGTGTAGGGCATCTGTTTGAGGCCGGTAATCCTCTTTGTGAGGTATTTCTGTGTCCTTTCCAGTTGTTGCAGATGTCTTGTGAGGTACATACCAAAAGGGGCGTTTGTACTTTATAATGGGTCTAATGAGTGATGAGTAGAGGGGAACAATGACCTCTTTTTTTCTGGATGAGAAAACTTTTGTGATGAGGTGTGCCATGTCGAAGGATTTCTCTCTTGAACTTCAGTAACTCACTACTAAATATAAACTTGCTTTCTTCCCAAACAAAAGTTTGAAGATCATATTAAACCACGTCTTTTCCTAATAAATCTACCAAACTACTACTAATTACAAATCCTCTAATGCACCAGTCCTCAAAACAGACCATAATTTCACCCTCACTACATGCCAACTGCACCGTTAATTAGTGATGAAATATTACATGGATAAACAGGCTATATTCACTATATCCACACTGCATCGTAAATCATTGATAAAAAATCTGATGACTATTCCTGTCCAACCTTACTCCTGCAGTTAGCAGATAAATAATCTTAACATTCATACTGTGAGAACATGACAACCACATATCCCTCCTTTCAACTCATCTTCCCATCTTAATTCCACTTATAAGTGAACCTCCAATCAGCTCTACATAGTTCAGCCTAACAACCCCACTGTCATCACTTTCTACTTTTTCAGACTCTGTTTTCTTTCTCTTCCGAACTTTTTTTCTTTTCTTCTTTTGGTCTTCTGTCTTGCTGCATAAATCTGTCCCTCAGACAAGCACTTGAACTGCCAAGTCCAACAGTACTCCAATCTTTCCTTCAACTACTCTCACAACCTACTTCTCTACCATGATTATCTACAACAATTTTTCTGTTTAATAATTTCTTACATAACATTCCAATAGTTCTCATCCTTAAAGCTATTTTACTATCTCCCTTATTACCACTCACCACTTGTATTTATTCTCAGATATGCATCTCATGCCCCATATGTCTGACACTCTGCACTGGATGTAATGGCCCTACTCCCAGCATTCTCTAACCCAAAACCTAACTCCACTCTACATTCATCTGCCACACTCACCTACTATAGATCCCTCAAAACAAACTGCTGGACTAGTCCTAGTCAGTCTCCTATCCTGCCAGCATGTTTCCAGAGATGAAGTTAGCAATCCAAAATATGCCTTATTAAAATGCCATTATGCATGCAGACATTACCTGTATATTAGTAGGAAACATTTCTGCTGCCTGCCTGGAACGTAGCAGATGAGGAAGAATCTTCAGTTTCACTCGTGTACTAACTGGTTCCCGTTTGAATTCTGGCTTTAGTGAAGATCCCTGTTAAGAAATAGAAAGTTTTAGGAAACACAGTTAAAGCCAGAATAAACTCAAGGATAGAAATACTTTAGTGCAAAAACATTTTCAAAGTGGTTATAAGCAATCTAGTTGCTGTCTGATGTTTTGGTCACCCTACATACATACTGCACAGTTTAAATACAGAAGCATTCCAAAATGCTGCTGAGTCAATCAAAATACTTTGCCGAAACGAATCATGTGACACTTGCACTTTATAATTCCCTTAAGGTGCTTTTACCCGTCTCCTCCTATGTGCTTACCACTTTACTTTTTCAGTAAATGCCATGTTTAACTGCCCAAAAGTGTCAGTTCAGCAAAATGCCTTTGCTAATAAAGTACAAAAGCATCTAGTGAAAGGTATTCAAAAGAACACCCACAGGAATCTAAAAAGTTTCTGATAAATGGGCTAAGACTGCTTGTAAGGAGGAAATAAAGAATGCCAAAGTATGCACAGTACATTTGTCACAGATATTTATCACAGATTACTACAGGAGGTAATTTTTGTTTCAAGTGACTGTATACAGCACATATGACCTTTTTCTTACTGGAGATTCTGCTGACCATTACCCTTCTTTCTACAGACTAACAAGACCATTTGCTCCTTCCTTCAGAAAGGCAGTCATCCCTCTAAGTCTTATGGATTTTAGTCCCCAACTTCTCTGCCTGGAGGCATGATGTGTGCATTACAGAAACAAGATCTGCATTGCTGGTCCAGTGATGAGTACGAGTATCCACACATTTGCTGAATTTAGCTACATAGCAATGCAGTCACAGTGGCATGTACACACTTACATGCAGGTACTGAAATTGATTACAGTACAACACTGGCCCTATGACATGTACATGTTCATAGGTAGGTACTAGGCTATCTGCCCGAAGGCATTTATAAGCCTAGCCGGAATGTGTTGGCTTTCGCCGCCCCCCTTAGATTAGTTCACTGTGCCTCTGTCCAGCAGAGCCATTGAAGTGATCCCTGAGGTAAACTTTGTTTCCCATCCACTCGTCAAGGTTTCTCTTGAAGGGGTATAGCAAGGAGCTCTGCCTAATGTAGATTGGAATCTTGTTCCAGAGCATGGGAAGTCTCTGGGACAGGAATCTATCCCTCCAGCACGTCCAATTTATTGCTGTGGTGAGGTTTAGATCCCTGGAGCATGTGGCTCGAGGGGATATGGTTTTCTTTAGGTGGAGCATGTCCATCAACTCTGGGTTGGACATGGCCTTGTATGTCAGGCAGAGATCACCTCTGAATAGGCGGTATGCAACAGAGTACCAACTGGAGTTTTCAGTCGAGCTGCATAGGGCATCTGCTTGAGGCCAGTGATCTTCTTGGTGAGGAACTTCTGTGGTCTTTCCAGTTGTTTAAATGCAGTTGGTGAATTTGGCTACAGTGCAATGCTGGCACCATGACATGTACATGCTTACATATAGTTGCTGAAGTTGGCTATGGTAAAATGCTGGCCCAGTGACATGTATATGTTTGTATACAGTCGCTGAATTTGGCTACAGTGCAATGCTGGCCCAGTGACATGTACATGTCTACATACAGTCACTAAATTTGGCTACAGTGCAGTGCTGGCCCAGTGACATGTACATGTTTACACACAGTTGCTGAATTTGGCTGTGGTGCAATGCTGGCCCAGTGACATGTACATGTTTACATACAGTTGCTGAATTTGGCTATGATGTAATGCTGGCCCAGTAACATGTACATGTTTACATACAATTGCTGAATTTGGCTATGCTGCAGTGCTGCTTTAGCAGGCTGAGTGCATACCCTGACTCATGTGCTGTCTGCTGCTCCACTTGATCACTGTCAGATATCAGTACTGCATTAAGACAAAACCACCTTCCTCCCACAGGATGGCTGAACTAGCATTAGTCACTTCCACCATTTCTGACTGACTCCTTCATATTCTGAGTTATTACAGTCAATCTGAGGGCATGGGCTATATTCCTCTAGGCCATGAATCTGACAGCTTATGCCACTGTAGACTAAGATGCAGCAAGAAAACTACTACTGAAACAAACTACCGAAGTCAATAATATGAAATCCAGCACCATTCTTCCTCTCTATATTTAAGTGTGATTACTTTAGTTGACTGAAGAAAAATCACCTCCATTACATTTCAATTAATTCAGCAAAATGGAAATATAATCTTTTTTATTTTTTGCACTGATCATTCAACCTTGTTATTTAACTGATTATGGCACTTTCATTCTGCTATAGCAGTGCTGCTCTCCCAAGTCTGTTCTCTGCTCATTCCATGATATACAACCAGACAGTGTCCGGTATTTTTATACCTTGCTAGACAGAGGGTGCTGATCTCACAAAGGACACCCACTGATAGACACCGTAATGGAGCAAACCCAGAGAGTCACCACTACTGCTCACTGTGGATTTTACTTGGCTTTTAGCTGGTGCCTAAACCTCACCTATGGATGGGCAGGCAATGAGATACAGTTTAGGAAACACAGCCATTCTAGGCCCTGAGCAGACATGCCCCCTGACCCTACCCCAATCCCCAGCCAGCATGCACTCCAATCAGTCTTTCTCATCACATCCAAAACTCCACCACGACTGCTGAGATACACTGCCTATTACTAACGCATCCTAACCCTTTCCAGGACAGGCATGCCCATTCTTTCTACCATGTCATCAGAAGCCGAAGCCATTACTCAGATTCAGATCATATCCCTCTCTACCACCAGTGAGACTACAGTGAGATATAACCTGCCATTTTGTCTGTAATTATGAAAGGAAAAAGAATAGACAGGACATGTTTCAATGGTACTTACGCTCCCTCAGACTTTAATAACCTACTTAAAAATGTACTGCAACCTCGGAGTGTTACAGAAAGTTAAGAGGTGTATTGGGGGGAGTCAGCTGTATGTTAAGGGGGGCTGGGTATTTTCCACCCCTCCCACCACATAACTACTTTTTTCCACTTTAGTGGGTTCTTTCAATTAGTCTCAGAGTACTGACAATCAGTCAAATAATCATCATTCTCTTGCTACAGACTCTTCCAAAAAACACTGATTAATTCACTTGGTATTTAACAGATGTCTCCAAAAAAAGAAGTTATGTCTTACCATAACGTTCCATCTGAGTTGTTGATCTTCTTCCAGTCATCACTGATGGGTTCACTTCCGAGCCCTCGGAACCAAGTCGGCCTTATACCAAGCTCGCATACACCAAAAACTCTCGAGTTAAGCTGCTACCCACAATGCCCTTCTCCCAGTTACCTCAGATCGAGTTTGCATGCAACATATAGAAGAAACAGAAAACAGAGGCCATTTCTGCACAGAAACCCTGAAACACCAGAAGGACCCAGAAGGTCCACCAGGAGTCTTTGGTGGGGGAATGGTGGGAGGGTGTGATGACTGGAAGATCATCAAAAACTCAGATGGAACGTTATGGTAAGACATAACTTCTTTATCTGAAGTTGTCAATCTTCTTCTTATTCATCAATGATGGGACAGAATCTCAAGCTACTTGGAGAACCTGGGTGGCCCTTATGGAAGAACATTCCTGAGAACCATAGAGCTAAAGGCCGCTCTTCCCCTGGAGACCAAATCCAATTTGTAATGCTTGATGAAAGTATGGGGTTTAGACCAAATGGCTGCTGCACAAATGTCATCCATGGAAGCCATGGAGTGAAAAGCAACCAAAGTTGCGATGGCCCTAGTTGAATGAGCTTTGATTTGAACAGGTTTAGATTCATTCGCTAGGGAGTATTAAAAGGTAATACAATCTATGAGCCATTTTGATAAAGTAACTTTTGATACAGCACATTCCATTCTTGAACCAGAAAAAGAAATGAAAAGTTGGTCCGACTTGCGGAAGGACTTAGTCCTGTCCGGGCAGAAGCATAGCTGCCTACGTACGTCCAATGAATGTAGACAGTATTCTCCCTTGTTGGAATAATTTGGAAAAAATGCAGGGAGCTCAATGGACTGGTTAACAGAGAAGTCGGACACCACTTTGGGAAGAAAAGATGGGTTATTACGAAGGGATACTCTGTCCTTATAGAAGATGAGATACGGGCTCTTGATGCATAAGGCTTGTAACACAGATATCTATCTGGCTGATGTGACCACTACCAGAAACAATGATTTCCATAACATGAATTTAAGATCACATGTCGCAGCAGGCTCAAAGGGGGGTAGAGAGAGAGACTGTAGAACCAGAGAGAGATTCCATGTCTCCACAGGTTGCCTGATAGGAGATTTGCTATGGAAAAACTCCTTTGAGAAAGGTCTTGCAAAGACGGGTGGAGAGAAGAGGAACACCATCCGAGCCATTATGGATATTGGAAATAGCTGCTAAATAGACTTGAATAGTAGAAGCTGATGCCCCATTATCAAACAACTCAGAAAGATACTGAAGTATAGCAGCTGTAGGAGATGAAAAAGGATCGTGCATTTGATTATTAGACCAGATAGTGAATCTTTTCAATTTGTCTCTGTAGAGTTTTCTGGTGGATGATTTAAGGGAGGCCAGAATAATATCGTGGACAGTTGAGGAGAGGGTTTCCTGCCTGGCGACTAATGGAAGTGGAGAAACCAAGCTGTCAGCTTGAGAGTGGATAGATTTGGGGGCGTCAGCCCTTGTGGGTGAGATATTAGGTCCTGATCAGTGTCCAGGATCCAAGGAGGTTGTAACAGTTGAGGCTGGACGAAGGAAAACCACACTTGTCGAGGCCAGAAGGGGGCAATGAGGATTACTTTGCATCTCAACCGGATAGCTTTCCATAGAAACAGGGGTATCAAAGGTATCGGAGGATAAGCATGGAGGAGACCCGCGGGCCAACCATGAGTCAGAGCGTCTCTCGGTGAATCCCCGTCTGGGGGAAGGAGGGCAATGTAGCTGCTGCATTTTTTGTTTGAAGGGGAAACGAAAAAATCGCAGCAAGGCTGGCCTCAACGGCTGAAGATTTCTGCCGTCACGTTTGGGTTGAGAGATCTGCTCAGCCTGTCCGCAATCATGTTGGAGCTCCCTGGAATGTGCGCTGCAATTAAAAAGTGGTTGGAAGCTATCGCCTAATGCCAAATTCTCATGGCCTCGCGACATAGGGGGTAGGATTTGGTCCCTCCCTGTTTGTTTATGTACCAGACGACGGACATATTGTTGGACTGGATTGCAATCGTTCCTGACAGAAGGAGCGGATGAAGTGCCTGCAACGCTAACAGCACCGCTCTTAACTCCAGGACATTGATATGCAAGTTGACCTCTAAGCTGGACCACGTGCCTTGGACAGTCTTTCCCTGGAAGTGGCCCCCCACCCTATCAGGGAAGCGTCCATGGTTACCGTGGCATTGGGTTGGGGAGTCTGGAAGGGGCGCACCAAAGATTTTCGTCAGTTCTCATCCACCAGAGGAGATCTTGTTTACAGAAATCGGTGATAAAGATCTGTGAGCTCAGAGGATGGAGATTGGATATCCACTGGAACAAAAGGAGACATTGCAGTAGTCTCGTATGCAATCTTGCTAGAGGTACAATTAGGATGGCTGCTGTCATGGACCCCAGAGCCTATAGAACTTCCCTTGCAGACACTTTCCTTCAACAGATTATCACTTGTACTTGTAACCTTAATCTCTGAATTCTGTGAGGAGGAAGAGACTTGGCTTATTTGAGTATTGAATACTGCCCTATAAATTCCAATTGTTGGGTGAGATGAAGGTTGGATTTTTTCCCAGTGTATTGTGATGCCTAGGAATTCCGCCAGTGCTAGAGTGTAGCGGAGGGCCCTGACCAGTAGGGGCTTGGTGGGGGCAGAGAGGAGCCAATCGTCTAGATATGGAAATACCTGGAATCCCTGAAGTCTCAGATGAGCTGTCACCACTGCTAGGCATTCTGTGAACACTCTGGGGGCCGTCGAGAGACTGAATGGCAGGGCTCTGAATTGGTAATGATTGGCTCCCAACTGGAAGCGAAGGAGACTCCTGGAGCGCTTGTCCATTTTGTTTTGGTAATATGCATCCTGGAGATCTATCGAGCACTTCCACACACCCTCCCGAAGAAATGGGAGAATGGATTGTATTGTGACCATGTGGAATTTGGTCTGAACTACTGATTTGTTTAGTTGGCTGAGATCCAAAATGGGTCACCAGTCCTGGGTCTTTTTTGGCACCAAAAAGAATCTCGAGTAAAAACCGGATCCGCACTGGTCTGGGGGGGACTTGTTGGATGACTCGTTTTAGGCACAGCTTTCTTATTTCTGAAGTTGCCTCTTCCCTTTGACGGGGAACATCGGGAAGGCATTTTGGAGGTCTTGGATAAGAGATTAGAGGGATGTAATAACCTCTCGAAATTATTCTCTGCACCCACTGATCACTTGTAATAGAGTGCCAGGCAGCTTGGCTCAGAGAAAAACGAGCCCCGACTGCTTCCAGAGGAAAGCAATCGGGCAGCGTTTCAGGAGTACTGATAAGGTCGTCCAGAGAAAGAATCCCTGGAGTCCTGATTTTGGGGACCCCCTCAGCCCCAAAAGGGGCATCTTCCATTATTGGAACCCCTTCTGGCTCTGGGGGAATCCTCACCACGTGCACTACGGAAAGGAACTTGAGATTTTTTGTGCCATATCTTTCCACTCCTCTGGTTCCTGGAGAAAAAGCGCTGAGGTTTGGAAAAACGTAAGCCAACGGCAGACGAGGTTTTCCCATCCTGCTTGCATCTGGCTAATGTGTCCTTCACTTTAGAACCAAACAGAGCGGACGGTTCGATAGGGGCATTGTAGAAGGAAGACTTGAAGGAGTCCGCGAGGTCACAAATGTGCATCCAGATGTGGTGTCTCATAACTACACCTGCACCCACAGCTCTAGCTGCCCCTTCAGTTGCATGGGACAGCAACCTCATGGACGAGTTGGAGATAGACTCTAGGGTAGCAAACTGGGAAGCAACTTTATCATGTGCCCCATCTGAAACTTGACCCGCAAGAGTTCTAGAGAGTTCAGAGATGAGATCTCTTTGGAGCCTCGTAAAATGTACCAAGTACTTCAGAGACCTGACAGCAAAGGTCACTGAAGCAAAAACTCACTTCCCTAATCTGTACACCGCCCGGGACTCTCTGTTGGGTGGATGGACAACAAGACTTTCCTCCGCTAGGTCCTTTTCTGTGGCAGCCACCACCACCATAGTGTCTACTGGTAAGCCTCTAGACCAATGGGGGCTGTTCCTCTGGAGGGAAGAGTATCTTGTCTGGTCTCCGGGAATGGCCTCAACAGTATCAGGGTTCTTCCACGCCTGCTGCACGATGAGCTTGACTAACTCATCGGCAGGGGGGGGGGGGTCACCCAAGAAGTACAGGATCGAGAGCGGAAGGCCTGCAGGAATACGGATTCCTCCGAGGAAGGATTGGAGGGCTTCCAGTCACCCCCCTCTGCCTCAAAATTTCCACGATGTCTCCAAAGGAGACATCATCAGAGGGTGACCATGGGGACACTTCCCCATCATCATAGTCCATACCCTCAATGAGGGACTCCCTTTGGGGAGTCCATGTGTTTCCTCTTACACGTCCATTTCCGAGGTGGTTCTTCAATGGGAGCATCTGAAGAAGACTCAGAAAGGGGGTTACCCTGTACAGGGGTTTCCTGAGGCTTGCGCTCTCGGTGTCCTGGGCCTGTGATAGCTGCAGCTCAGGAGCAGCGGGGGGAATGTCTGACGCAGGAGGAGCCCTTCCCGAAGCAAGCACCCTCTCCATCACCCAGAAGGCATGCCCACCCGAACAAGAATGGGAGCCCGGAACTGAGGAAGACAATCTCAGAACGGGGTCACGGCCCACTCCCGGGGATGGAGCCTCTAGTAAAACCGGGGCAGGAGTCACCCCCGGGTCCGAAGACGGAACTAATGAAACAACTGGAACTGTACCTGGAGCTGGGGGTTCCACCCCCCCCCAAGCATGAGAATGAGGAAGGGGTTGTTCTGAAGGAACCGAAACCCAAAGGGGCCTCAGAGGAGGTCACTGTCGGCACCGAGGAGAGGAGCCCTCCCACAGACGTCGGGGCTACAGGCCTCAGAACCGAAGGGTCCAAGGGAGGAGAATACATGGGAGTCGCAGGGGCAATGGACCCAAAACCCAGAGTGGGATGGGTTTTTGGAAAATTTGTAATCCCTCTAGCTGTCAGCAGCTGATTGAACAGGCACACCACATCCAATTCAGATGGACTCCTGGTGGACCTTACCGACAACTCCTGAGGGGGAGTCAGGTTGGTCCAAAAAGGGGCTAAAGGCTTGTCCTGAAAACGGATCCAAAGATGGGGAGTACTGGGTCTGTGGAGGAGTAAAAGTAATCGCCGAGGATTCCAGTTTCGAAACAGGCAAAAGGGGGACTATCGGTGCTGAGAAAGGGCTCGGAGCCGAAGGAATAGCTGGAGTGGAAGTCATTATCAGTTCTGAAGAAGTCTTCGGTACCGGTCTTGGAACGGTGATGGGAGACATCGGTGCTGAGGTAATGGCAGGCAATAAGGCTGCAGCCGAAATCACAGTCGGAACCGTAACAGTCGGTGCCGATGTGGAAGTCATCACAATGTCTGTAGAGACCACTGGAGCAGACCTCGGAGCCGAGGTAGTCGGAACCAAGGAGGCGATCTTGTGCTCCGTGGAAGACTACTGGGCCTTGTGCTTATGAGGCTTGTCCTTATCACCAGCCAGTGAAGAAGGGTCAGAATGAGGACTTTTTTTGTCCTTAGATGGAGGGGTTGAGACCTCTGACACAGAAAGAGCCTCAGAAAAAGGATAAGGAAGCAGGCCTTTTAAAATAAGTTTATTTCTTCTTTCATTCAGTGTCCGCTGACTGAAACTGACAAGTCTGACAGAGAGGTTTTACAGATAAGTGTGGAACCCCAAGACAATATACACATGCCTCATGCAGGTCGCTACTGGGGAGTTTACCATTGCAGGAAGTGCAATGCTTAAACCCCGAAGTCCCTTTCTTTCCAGACATAGTCAAAAAGAAACAATTCAACAATCCAAAAGGAATAGAGAAGGAAAAGAAGAAAAATACCAACAGTGGTATTGAGAATACCACAAGGGTAAAAGAAGGGCGTTGCCAACAATGGTAAAGAGAAGATACCCGTGGGTAGAGCTGGTTAAGATAAATAGGTATAGAAGAGTTTCTAAGAGAGAAAACGTATACAATACTGAAAATTTTGAAAAATACAACACTTAGCTGGAGAACTCGGTGAAATGCTGCTATATGGCTGCGCGGCAAAGGAGAGCTAAGGTAACTGGGAGAAGGGCATTGTGGGTAGCTGGTTAGCTCGAGAGTTTTTGGTTTACGCGAGCTTGGCATGAGGCCAACTCAGTTCCGAGGGCTCGGAACTGAACCCATCATTGATTAATAGGAAGAAGATTACCAACTTCAGACTTTTCATCAGAAAGGCAAAATTGTACTTACTATGCAGCGCTTCCTTATTTGGTACAACAGGAAGTAATGCAATCCACCAACTACCAAATGGCAGCTCTTGTGGAAGCAGCCTTAAGGTGTCATTTTCTCGTTCAGTAAGCCAAGAACAGATGGGTCACCCACTCCTTAGTATCTTATTTGTAAGTACAGGGAATATACACAGTCACAGCTGGTATCATCCATAAGGGTAGTATGCTGTGCGATTACTTAAAGAATAACACCGAAAAGCAGTGTTTTAATTCAGGCAGAACAAAGATACCACCAAGAAGATAAACCGTTCATTGGTAGTAAGGAAAATGTTGCCCATGTGAAAAGGAACATATGGTAAAAGAAACCAAGAACTGCATAGCTCTCCTAGGAGATGCCATGTCTTACACATAGTTCAAACAACTACTATAAAAGTGCAACTATGCAAATACCACACTCCATACCAAAAAGGATGACCATAAAGTAAGGTAATGCATCTGTTTGGTTACCTTTGTGCCCTGTTTTCCCTGCATGACAGATCAAAAAATGAGGCTGTTAGTGCTGATTTTGAACACACCAACTTCGTGGTATACTTGGGCTGGCATAGGCCTTTGACATCTTGCCACACACTGGGATCAATGACAGTCAAAATCTGCAAAGCCAATCCCTATATAATCAGATGGACTGATTCCTCTCTACAAGGGAGGACAGAAAGAGTGGTGGTTCTGCATTAATGTTCTGAACGGCTTACAGTAATTACAGTTGTCCCACAGGACTCATTGCTGGAACCCATTCTGTTCAATCTTGTCTCGTCCTCCTTTCCACTTTCATCTAATTGTATGACAGCGATAGTAAAATAGATGTGAATGAGACATCTTCAGATGATCAAATGCAGACAAACATTCATTTTGACAGACACAATAACATGTTGAGTTACACTGGCTTGAAATTTAACCTGCAAAAATGCAAAGTGAAGCTCGTTAGTTGATATAAGTTGCATCATCTTCTTAAGCTGAACAATTAATTGATTGTGACTGCTGAGGTCAAAGTGATAAAAGACTTGAGAGTCTTTGTCAACAGCAGATAATTTTTCAAGGATAAACCCATACAGAATATAACAACGGCCTTGAGACAAGTGGCCATCTTATTAAGATTTACAGCTACAAGAGACTCTGTGATTTTAGAAAGCATATTTAAGTCAATTATTCAATCTGCTTAATAGTACAACTCTCCATTCAGTGCAGACAACCCAAGCAACTAGTAACTCAGGAATGTAAGAGGTGCCAAGTAAGAGAGGGTGGAAAGGAGCAGATTTTACTAAATCACATGTTCTGAAGGGGGTGAAAGGTCTGCCTACAATCCTCCATGTCCCCAGTGATGGGGGTAGTGCTGTAATTACACACCATACTACCTTTACATGTCAGAACTGAAAGCGTGTGTGGGGGGAGGGGGGAGACTTTGCTTGCAATGATGTGTACAATGTCATTATTTCCATCCATTTCCCTAATACAGAGGACAGCATATATAGTGCAACCAGCTGCTGTACTATGAAACATCTCCCATTCTCAATCCACTACTGGTGCAGTCCCGGCCCCAAGAGGAGGGGTAGCATGAGGGACCGAAAGGTAAAGAAAAGTATTTAGGGTAGGCTAAGCAAGTCAATGTTCAACTGGAAAGCATACAAATGGGAACAAAAAAAAATTAAAAGTAAATATACTGAAGTTTGCATAATGAAAGTTCATAAGGCAGCTACTCTCACTTCAAGAGCCTAAATATACTATAAGGTCTAGCAAAGTGACCTTTACAGCATCAACTATCAACTCAGAGACAAATTTATTTTATTTCCATTTGTTTACAGAGATAGTCCAAATAGGTACAATCCCCTGTTCAGCAGAGGCCCGGGAGAAAAGTTCCAGATTAGTTACATTTCAAAAAGCAGAATTTAACATAGGAGAAAATGTTTAAGTCCTGAAAGATGTAGATACCAGAATTAGCAAAAATTACATTAGCTGACAATGTAATATATGAACACTGTTTTACACAATTAAAGTAATTTCACTTTGGAGTACAAGAAATATTTTACATATGGTACACTTCGCACAACTTATTTGAGGCTGTACAGAACTCAGAAAATTAATGCACTAAAAAAAGAAAAAAAAATGCATAAAGAGAAAAAACATGTAATGCAGACTGCAGGAGGAGGGACCAGAAAAGAAGATGAAGAGAGTAGGTTTGGAGTACTAAATGGGAGAAGAGAAAAAGGAGTTTAGCCTAAAAGGTGTTTAATGATGATAATCCCCCCAAGAAGTAATGGCCCTGGCCAGTGAAGGAGTTATGGGGGAGGCTGGGGATCTGAACTCAGCAGCAGATGGACAAATTGAACAAAAAAGTATACACATATTTTCTTTTTCTCTTATTTTTTTTATTTTATGACAAACTTATCAATCCCTTCTTCCCAAAGCACCACATCTCTACAAATGAGTCAAACATACATTCAGCTGAGAGTTCAGGAAGGTGACTATAAGTTGAGAGTTCAGGAAGGTGACTATGATAAGTTGAGAGTTCAGGAAGGTGACTATGATAAGTTGAGAGTTCAGGAAGGTGACTATGATAAGTTGAGTGGCCAATGTCAACTTATTTAAGCTTGTAAAAAACTGTAGTAGATACCCAAACAAGCAGTAAAAACACCATAAGCTTCACACATATAACAAAACGAAAATCAGGTACCAAAGTCTTTAATTTAACAATTAAAGACTTTAGTACTTGATTTTCGTTTTTGTTATATGTGTGGAGTTTATGGTGTTTCTACTGCTTGTTTGGGCATCTACTACAGTTTTTTTTAAGTTTATTTCTGGTGTCCTTTCAAACGGTTGTAAGGACTTATAACTTATTTAAGCTTGGTGGAAGGAAAGCTGATAGGCATGATCACTGGTGGCACCTTGAAGCGGCTCGGTGCATCACCTGCTTACAATGGTCAGGTTGACTCACACCGTCATCACAGACCCGAGAAAAGATTTCAGCATGTATGGGAGCATTCTTGCCTTCTCCTCCGCCTACCAACTGTGCGACAATTGTGAAAAATAAGATGACTGTCAGACGGATTTGTAGGCTATTCCAATCCCTTATGCCTCATGTCACCGCAGGGGAGATGAATGGATTGATTAGGCATCTTGAGCAGGATAAAACAGGCAATATGGCTCTCATCTAGCATGCGTATGCTTGGCTCTCGCACCATAGAGAACAAATGGACCAAATGAGTGCAAGGCATAGGAACCACTGGCTAAAATGCCTTTGGAATAGTATATACTTTCACAAATTCTTTACATTCATCTACAAATTTCTCATTCTTTAACACAATCCTTGTCACATTTCTAATCCTTGTCCTTTTTACTGGTTCTTGAAAATTCTACTTTAATACCTAAAAGATGCATTATTAGTGTAAGCTTTCCATCTAATTTCTTAAAAGCTCACATTAACTGTCTTTTCTCACAACCGTCTATATACTGATCTTTTATTTCCAAAATAAAAGTAAATGTAATCTTTCTGATGGAACTGGTGTCAAAAGAGGGATGAAGACCTGACTATTTCCCAGGTGACCACAGCTCAGATTGCAGCTCTGGTGCCTGACAGTGTAGACAAGGCAGGATGGGCATGCTTTTCATGGGGGACAGGAAGCACAAAGTACAGTTGTGTACACTTAACATAAATGTAGATGTTCGAGTGCATTCACTGTTGCAGTCATTACATTTGGGTAATCTGCTGGCAGGTTGTCCTCAGTCGGCCTGATTAACAAAGTCTTGGGTCCTGCGTCGGTTGCTGTCCCTTCTTCCATAACATCATGTCGTCAGGGAATTTGCTTGTCTGGTGTAAGGAAAGCCATCTGGGCAGTTGTATTCAAGCTTGCACCCAGGGATGTAATTTTTGAGAGGGTACCAGGTGAGATTTATTTTCGTTTATGGTATACACTAGACAGGTTAGAACTCTTTTTACCAACGCCAGATGTTTTAGAAGAATGGCCTGGTTTTCTGCCTGAATTAGACAATCGTCCAGGTATGGATATATTTGAATATTTCTTTGCCTGCAAAATGCAATTACTGGAGCCAGGCACTTTGTGAATACCCTGGGTGCAGTAGACAAGCCAAAGGGCAGTGCAGAGAACTGATAATGCATGCAGCCTGCTTTGAAGCGTAGGTATCTTCTGCAAGATTCCCTGATTGGGATATGCAGGTAAGCCTCTTTTAAATCTAGAGTTGCCAACCAGGCATCCTTGCCTAGCATAGGAAGTAAATGGTAAAGAGTCAGCATCTTGAATTTTGGAACGCCCAGAAAGGTGTTTAGAGTAGACAGGTCCAGAATAGACCGGTCCAGAATTGGACGCCATGATTTGTCTTTTCTGGGTACCAGGAAAAGTCTGGAATAGAAACCTTGTCCCTTTTCCTCTTCTGGTACTAGATGAGTAGCTCCCATGTTTAGGAGTGAAAGTATTTGTTTCTGAGCCTCTGCCCACTGATTTGGGGGCAGGTCTGGCCATTTGGAGTTGGCAGAGTGTGGAAATGAAATCTGTATCCCTGGGACACTATTTAAAACCCATTTGTCCTGGGTTAAAAGTTGCCAGTTTCTTGAATGAAGAGCCAAGTTTCCCCCCCCAAAGGGGCTGCTAAGAGGTAAGTGCTTGGTAATTTAAAGGGAAGTCATTGAGACGGTTTACCATAGGATGGTGCCTTGTTGTTTCCAAATTTGGAAGTGGAAGCACCCCATTGCTTAGTTCTAAAAGTCCCTTGGGACTGAAACCTGGTGCTTTTGGAATGTCTGGGTTTGGCTGGAGTGGCTATGGAAGGAGCTGGAAAGGACCAGTTCTTAATAGGCCAGTGCCTACTAAATCTAGGAGGTCGTACTTCTAAGAAATCTTTCACAGTTTGCATAGATTTAGCTTTATCTTCCATTTTTTTTTTTAGAACTTCTTCAGTCTTATTGCCAAACAGGCGGTCCTGCTGTAAAGGAGCATCCAAAAGTTTTGCTTTAACATGATTAGGCAAAGATTGCTCCTTAAGTCAAGCATGCCTTCAAAGCACAGACCCAGTAACAGCAGCCCTGCAAGAGGCCTCTAAAGAATCAAAACCACATTGCAAAGTATGTTTACCAACTTATTCAGCTGAATGCAATAAATCCTGTAAATCTTTATTCTCCACAGTCAGAAATAATCATTTTCTGTTTAAGCAGTCCCATGATGCGCTGTTGATATTATAGCATATGGAATTGACAGTTTAAAGCACTGATTGCCAAGGTTGCAGAAGTATAAACCTTTTTACCCCATCTATCCAGCGCCCTGAAGTCTCTATCAGAAGGGGTAGGATTTTTAGCAGTAGAAGCCTTAGTGTCCTTGGGCCCCTGAGAAATGGTTTCAGGGTCCGCAACAGGATTTTTGAAAAGGGATTTGTGGGACTCAGGAACGCTGTAGTACCTGTCTGGTTTGCTAGGGGCTAGAGGCAAGGAATCAGGGGCCATACTGGATTCTGAAAACTCATCAACAATGGCTAGTACAGGAGGTATAGCCAAAGGCCTATGCTGAGGAAGAAGGAGGAAATCCCTAAGCCTCTTTTTGGATTCAGAGAAATCCTGACTTTCCCAGTGGAAATGCTCCCTTAAGGTATGTAAAGTTTCCCCAAAAGAGAAATCCTCAGGTGGAGAAGCAGAGGGAATGGAATCCTCTGCATCAGAGTCCTCATAAGTAGGAATTGACAAATCCAGATCATTAGAAGAGTCAGAAGAAACAGAGCCCTGTGTTCAGAAGATTCATAGTCAAGTTCAATCCTAGGTCTCTTGGAAGGGGTGGGGGGGTTTCAGCCATTTTGATCATTTGTTTTTTAGGCATAGGGGCCTGAACATGTGGGTCTGGGTGTCAGTTTTTTAGACACAGATCGAGATTTAGGCCTTGGAACTGAAGTTGGAGTCTGTTTAATATGCAAGTCTGTAGGCCTGAATACACCCTCAGAAGTCGGTGCCTGCTCAGCAGCTCCAGACCTATCCAAGGTAGAGACATCCGCGGGTTCTATATATGAAGCATCTCGCAGCATACCAGACTCCGAATGGGTCTCAGTAGAGGCCTGCGAATCAGAAGAAGCGAGTATCAGGGGCTGCAAAAGCACCTCACTGAGTATTGGCAACTGGCTTAGGAGAAGCGTCATCGGCAGTTTTGGACCTCAATGGCCTGTCTTTTTCTTTGTGTTTTTTTGGGTATTCTGGTAGTCTGATGGCTAACCAATGTCATTTCTGGATAATTAAATCGAGAACTGAAATATTTAGAAGCAAAAATGTACTGATAACGGATAGTGCGCTGATTAAATAAAGCACAAAACTGACAGCAAGGTACTTTGTAGTCAGGGCCTAGGCAAGGAATACAGTAGAAATGAAAATCCTTATGAGGTATTTGCTTCCCACAAGTAATACAATTATTAACTTTTACTGACATCGGTAAGGAGCAAGAATAAGTTTCCCCAATGGGGTACTTCACTTTTAGTTGAAGACTTCGGTTCTGAAACTCAAAAACGAAAATTTCAGGAGTCGGCTTACCGGCACTTGCGAACTTGCTTCTGCTTCGGGCACCATGCGGCAAGAAAGACTGATGTAATGGCATTGGTTGCATGTTTTATACCCCTGACATCATGGAAGAAGGGACAGCAACCAACGCAGGACCCAAGACTTTGTTAATCAGGCCGACTGAGGGCAACCTTCCAGAAGATTATCCAAATGTAATGACTGCAACAGTGAAACACGATGAACATATGGTGGTTCTCTCAGGCTGTGACACAGGTTGTCAATGGCAGATGGACAAAAGGGCATAGTCAGTCGGTGGGCTTTTAGCAAGGCACAAACTCAGGGATGTTCCATTGCCAGAAAAGTACAGTTTTGTACCTACCATAAATGTAGATGTTCGAAGATCTACATTGCTGCAGTCCTTACACTTGGGTAGTCCGCTGTCCTCGGTCGGCCCGAATATCAAAGTATTAGGCTGACGCCGGTCAAGGCGCTTAAGGCTGACATCAGGACGTCAGGGTACAAATGCGCATGACCGACGTCATATCCTCAGTCTTTTCTTGCCCCAGATGTCAGAAGACCCTAAAAAGATAAGGCCAAAACCAAAAGACAGCAAAAACAACCAACCACCCTTGCACTAATCATATGTACAATATATACAATATCACAATATTTACAACCCAAACCACACCACCGCCTCTAACTACAGAGGGGAAGGAGGGAGGGTAAATTGGACTGCAGCAATGTAGATCTTCGAACATCTACATTTATGGTAGGTACAAAACTGTACTATGTTCTTCATCTCACATTGCTGCAGTCCTTACACTTGGGTAGAATCCCAAAGCAGAGGAAAGGGAGGATGGCAAAACTATAAAGCATTAGGTGCTGCCAAAATGCCCTGTAAGATTGCAGTGGCAAAACCAGCCCTAGATTTAGAGTAAAGAGGAAGGTGGTAATGCTTAGAGGAAGTATGCACTGAACTCCAAGTGGCTGCCTCTAAAATATCTTTAGTTGCCACCCCCCTTAAAAAAGCTGTAGAAGTGGCAGTAGCCCTAGTGGAATGAGGCCTAATCCCAGCTGGAATCTCCTTACCATGATGGGAATAACAGAAAGCAATACAAAACCCAATCCACTTAGAAATAGTTTGTTTTGAAACAGGCTTGCCCTGAGAACCCAGAGCAAATGAAACAAATAACTGCTGAGACTGCCTGAACCCTTTAGTTCTGCTCAAATAATATCGCAAATGCCTGTGTATATCCAAAGTGTGCAAAATCTTCTCCCCTTTATTTTGGGGGTTTACATAAAAAGTAGGCAAATGAATAGTTTGGTTTAAAGCCACACTAGAAACCACTTTAGGCATAAAGGAAGGATTAGTACGCAAAGATACTCTGTCCTTATGGAAAATTAAGAAAGGCTCAACTGCCATAAGAGCCTGTAATTCAGAAACCCTTCTCGCAGAGGTAATGGCCAACAAAAAAGCAGTCTTCCATGACAAATATTTCAACTCGGCAGTAGCTGCAGGCTCAAAAGGTTGTAGAGTGAGTTTCTCCAACACAAAATTGAGATCCCAAGCAGGAGTAGAAGCTCTTGGGGGTCTTATATTCTTTGCCCCTCTAAGGAATTGCTTAAACAAAGGATGAGAAAACAATGGTGGGTCACAGTCATAGTGAGCAGAAATTGCTGCAGCATGAACCTTAATAGAAGAGAAGGACAAACCTTTGTCCAGTAACTCAGCAAGATATTGAAGAGCCACACTTAAATTAGGCTTAGAAACATCAAATTCCTTTGCTGCACTCCAAAATAAAAATCTCTTCCATTTATCTGCGTACACTTTCCTTGTACTAGGCCTTCTGGCCTCCAAAATAACATTCAAAACTTGCTGTGGCAGCTGAGACCCTCCAGGGTTTAGAACAGAATATGCCAGGCTGTTAGGTGAAGAGAGTGAAGTTTGACATTGAGTAAATGGCTGTTCTCCTGAGACAGCAGGTGTGGAATTGAAGGCAAAGGCCATGGAGGCTCCCGTACCAGACTCCTCAGTAATGGGTACCAGTGCTGTCGAGGCCAATCTGGAGCTATTAAAATCATCTTTGGCTTGTTCTGTCTGACCTTTAGGAGTACCTTTGGGAGGAGAGGCAGAGGTGGAAAGGCATACACATGAAGATTGCTCCAATTGAAAGAAAGAGCATCCACTTTCCAAGCTGTGGGACGAAACCTTTTTGTGCAAAACTTTGGCAGCTGGTAGTTTAGTGGAGAAGCGAACAGATCTATGTCTGGAGTTCCCCATGACACTGTCAATTTCTGAAATACATGAGGATCCAATTTCCACTCGTGGGGATCCATAATCCGTCTGCTCAACACATCTGTTAAGGAGTTCTGTGCTCCCGGCAGAAACCTTGCCTGAAGATTTAGCTGTAAACTGAGAGCAGTCTCCCACAAAATCATCGCTTGTCTGCATAGAGGATAAGAATGTGTTCCCCCTTGCTTGTTGATGTACCACATGACAGTTGTGTTGTCTGTTAGAACCAACACCTGCCCTGGAAGAAGTAAATCCTTGAAAGCTATTAATGCAAATTGGACTGCTAACATCTCCTTCAAGTTGATATGTAGATGTTGTAGTCTGGCAGGCCACGTGTCTTGTATCCACTTTCCATTTAGATGAGCTCCCCAAGCTTTGTCTGAGGCATCTGTCGTTAGAATCTGACTCGCCTCTGGCCGGGTCACAGAGAGTCCCTTGTTTAGGTGACATTCCTGAGCCCACCACAAAATTCCTTTTGAATGCAAGGTATTATCTGAATGACAGTGTCCATATCTTGGCAGTGCTGTGTCCATACATTTTGAGATACCATTGTAGCTTCCTCATATGCAGTTTGGCATTGGGAAGCACCAGAATACAAGATGCCATGAACCCCAAGGCTTGAAGGACTGTCCTTGCAGTCAGCCTGGACTGATGAGACAATTGATGGAAGTAAAGGGAAAGATTCTTTTGTTTGTCCGGGGTCAAAAAGGCCATCTGGGATGCTGTATTCAGTCTCACACCCAGAAAGCACATGTCCTGAGAGGGTACTAGACTGGACTTTA
Source organism: Protopterus annectens (assembly GCF_019279795.1). Classification (NCBI taxonomy): domain Eukaryota; kingdom Metazoa; phylum Chordata; order Ceratodontiformes; family Protopteridae; genus Protopterus; species Protopterus annectens. Next base: position 708,527,868 of record NC_056728.1, read on the forward strand.
TTTCGTTCACAGAATACCCCAGGCATCTTAGCACTGCTATCACATATTGCAAATGATGAAGAAGTTCGTCCCTTCCTTGAGCCAGAATCAGGCAATCGTCCAAATAAGGATAGATCTGTATTCCTTTTAGCCTGAAGAAAGCTATCACTGGAGCCAGAACCTTCGTGAACACTCTGGGCAGTAGATAAGCCAAAGGGCAATGCAGAGAACTGATAATGAGAAGTCCCAGCCAAAACGCAGATACTTCCTGCAACTTAGCCTGATAGGAACATGAAGGTAAGCCTCCTTGAGATCCAGAGTCACCATCCAGTGATCTTTGCCCAGCAGAGGTAAAAGCTGTTGTAACGTCAACATTTTGAACTTGGGAATGTCCAGATAAGTGTTGAGGATAGATAAATCCAAAATTGGTCTCCACGTGTTCCCCTTCTTTGGTACTAGGAACAGGCGAGAATAAAATCCTAGGCCCACTTCTGGCAGAGGGACCGGCTGTATGGCCCCTATTTGAAGCAGCAGAGAAATTTGTTTGTGAGCCTCTATTCTTTGCTGAGGAGGAACGTCTGGCATGCCTTTGAAAGGAGGCAAGGCATGGAAATAAAACTTGTAACCTTGGTGTATGATATCCAATACCCATCTGTCTTGGGTAATTAAACTCCAATTTTCCTTGAAGAGTGCCAACCTTCCTCCCAAAGGTGCTGCCAGACAAGAAGGCTCTGGCAGCTGAAAAGGTAGGTCATTGGGCCTGTTTACGAAAGGACTGGCCCCTGCCCTCACCGAAGACTGTGCAGGTGAACTCCCTGTTCTAGGTCTGAAAGAGCCCTGAGCTCTGCCCCTACCACGCCTAGATCTACCCCTAGACTGTGAATCATAAGAAGGACGTCCACCCCTTAAGCAGGCCAATTCCTACTAAATTTCGAGGCTGAACTTGCAAAAATCTTTAACAGTCTGCATAGACTTAGCCTTGTCTTCCATTTTCTTTAAGACTGCTTCCACAGGTGAACCAAACAACACATCAGACTGTAAAGGAGCATCTAAAATCCTTGTCTTAACATGGTCAGATAAATTCTGATCCCTCAGCCAGGCGTGCCTGCGAAGAACTGACCCAGTGGTAGCCACCCTAGACGAGGCCTGTACAGCATCAAAACCACATTGTAAAGAGTGCTTACCCACCTGTTCAGAAACATGTACCAAATCTTGTAATTATTTACACTCAATACCTTCCGCCAGAGCATCAACCTTAGACTTCAATTGAGAAAGAAGATAGTTTTGATATTTCAACATGTGAAACTGGCAATTCAAAGCCCTCATAGCTAAGGTGGAAGAAGTATAGACTTTCTTTCCCCATCTATCCAAAGCCCTGGCCTCTTTATCTGGAGGAACCGGATTTTTACAACAGAGGCCTTGACACCCTTAGGTCCCTGACTAACAGTTTCTGGGTCGCCCTAGGACTCTTATAAAGATATTTATGAGCTTCAGGCACCCTGTAATACCTGTCCGGTTTAACAGGAGCAGGAGGCAAAGAATCAGGATTAAGTGAAGCCTCTGCAAACACATCTTCCACAACATCCAGAACAGGTGGTATAGCCAAAGGCCTATGCTGGGGTAAAAGCAAAAATTCCCTAAGCCTTTTCCTGGAATCAGAGAAGTCTTGACCTTCCCACTTAAAATGTTCCCTCATGGAATGAAGAGTCTCTGAAAAGAAAAATCCTCTGGAGGAGAAGCAGAAGGAGTAGAATCATCCACATCAGAATCAGAATAAGGAGAATACTCCTGCAAGTCTTCAGCAAGACTCTGAAACATCCAAGCCTGCTCAAAACTCCCCAACTCTGGTTCCACCCTAGGCCTCTTATCAGGAGGGGCAAAGAACCTCTAATCAAAGTAATTAAATCTTCTGCCATTTTAAGCATGTGCTTCTTGGGCACAGATCCTGAAGAACTAGGAGTGACACCAACAGAAGCTAAACCTGGCCTGCCTCTGGGAGAAGCCTTAGAAACAGAAGGAGAGGGCCTAACCACCCTAGGACATGAGCTGAGTACAGTAACCTGAGAAGCCCCTTCAGCCTGACCTGCCTCCTGAGAGGCCACATCCTGCAATATCAAAGTCTCCCCCTGGGACTCCAGAGAAGCCTCCGGTGGAACCACCGGTTCCACTGACGCCTCTAAAGAACCGGCGTCCGCACGGACTCTTCTGCCTGGGTTTAGCTGCTTTGTCTTTGCGCTTCTTGAAGAAGCGGGCCGGAGCATCCGGCGGCATATTATAATTGCAATGCTTCCCAAGACCAACCTGGCACAATCTAACCTTCGCTTAATAGTGCGCTTATTGAACCTAGCACAAGCGACACCCAACAACGCCGTGCTCAGGCCCCAAACAAGGAATACACAAAGTATGATAATCTCTATGCGGTATCTGTTTCCCACAAGAAATACAGTTATTCACTTTTTCTGACATCCGGTAAACCACTGAGGCAAGAAAAAACTAAAATATTCCCCAACGGGGTACTTAGCCAACTTTGACTCGGTCTGAAACTCCGAATTCGAAAAATTTCAGAATGCCGAACGGCACTTGCAACGCTGCTTCTGCATCGGACCATGCGGCAAAAAAGACTGAGGATATGACGTCGGTCATGCGCATTTGTACCCTGACGTCCTGATGTCAGCCTTAAGCGCCTTGACCGACGTCAGCCTAATACTTTGATATTCGGGCCGACCGAGGACAGTGTAAGGACTGCAGCAATGTGAGATGAAGAACATCATGCTGGGGAGGGAGTCACTGCAAATAAAAAAAAATCCCAAAGCTATTCAGTATGAAGCAAAGCAATGCTGAAAAAGGAGGACTGGCCAATGCTTCTGCGAATAAGGACAAGCCTTGATATACCACTAGAGCCCTAGCCTGGGGAGAATTCCAGAATACCTTCTCATAGGACAGTTCTTGCCCACATGCAAATATGATCCAACAGTCTGCTTCTGAAGTGGTCAAGATGGTAAGACTATTAGCAGAAAATGGGTGCTGGTCTAGGGGTCCACAAAGTACAGCCTCACAAGGTCCAACACCCTCAGGCACCAGCAGAACTGGTTGGGTCACTAAAGCCTTACAGTCCCTGCCTACAACTTCTTTCATGGCCATCTTGTTTGGTACCTTGATGTTTACAGCCCACAAATCACATAACATGATACAATTAAAATACTTTCTTTTGAGTGTATTGTGCATTAGAAAAATATATTTTTTCAAAAGATAAATTATGGTAGGACATGACCTTAATTAGTCAAAATTAACAGAATGTTGGCCTACTGAAAGGTGGAGCGTTAGAACTAAAACATCAAGGGCATGCACTTTCCAGGAGGGTGCACTAGCTCCTTCTTTAAAAACGATGGGTCAGAAATTCAAGGATGCAATATACCGGGGCTGAAAAAGGTTTAGTATTATTCTGATAAATCCAGTAAACAAACCTCTTCCATTAGTTTTATGGGAAAATAAAAGTATGTGATGGACAGGTGACAGCATAGGTTGTCTGCACTATTAATGGAACTGGAGAAGCCAGGCAGTCAGCATGAGGTTGGTTATGTCTGGATGAATTATGCCTGTCGGGTGAGACAGGAGGTGTGGAGTCATATCCAGAACCCAAAGCTGTCGAAGTAAGTAAGGCTAAAGGTAGGGAACCAAATCTGTCGAAGGCAGAAGGGTGCAATAAGGATGACTTTGCTCTTCAACAAGGCAGCTTTCTTTAGGAATTTTAGAATTAGCAGAATGGGTGGATAACTGCAGAGTACACCAGGGGTCCAATCATGAAGTAGAGCATCCCTCTGAGATTTTCCCTGCAGAGGAAGTAGGGCAAACTAGCAGCTGTATTTGCTGTGTGGGGGGAGCAGCAAATAGATTGCAGCAAGGTTGGCCCCACTGACAAAAATAAATTCCATGACATTCCTATTGAGGGACCATTCATAAGGTAGAAAAATGTACCTGCTCAGTTTGTCTACTATCACACTGGATTTCCCCGGAATGTGCATTGCTAAGAGAAAGAGGATGAAAGAGATCACCCATTGCCAAACTATGTTGTTGATGTACCAAACTACTGACCTATTGATTATTTGAATTGCAACTGTCCCCCCAAGGGGAGAGCATCCTGGACGGCCTGCAATGCTAAAAGCACTACCCTCATCTCTAGGACATTGATATGCAAGTCGGCCTCTTTGGGGGACCAAGTACCTTGGACGGTTTTATGCAGAAAATGCCCCCTCCCCCACCCCAAATGGGAACCATCCATGGCCACTATGGTCTTGGGGTAGGGGGAGAAAACTGACGAGCCTTGTAGAACCCGATCTGATCGAATCCACCACCTGAGATCTCTCTTGCATGTCTGAGTGATTCGTGTCTGATAAGACATGGGTTGGTACAGTACTGATCACTGTGTGGCATTCCCTGAAATATTCTCATGTAAAATCTGGTTAAAGGTACTAATGTTATCACCGCTGCCACTGATCCTAGAGCTTGAAGGACCAGGTGAGCTGCAATCTTGGTATTGCAGATTATCCTTCTGACCTGTGATCTTATGGTCTGAACTTTTGAGGATGGTAGTGAAGCTATGGGTGACTTTGTGTTGAGAATTGTTCCTATGAACTCAAGAGTCTGAATTGGCTCTAGCTAGGACTTTTCATAGTTTATGATTATTCCCAGAAGAGAGCAAGTCTGGAGAACCTGGTCGCTTGCCCTTCTCAACTGATGCATGGTCAGAGTGGAAATGAGCCAGGCATCTAGAAATGGAAAACCCAGAATCCTTGCAGTCCCAAGTGAGCTGCTGCTACTACTGCCATGCACTTGGTAAACACACTGGGGGCTGTGGTGAGACCAAAGGGCAGAACTCGAGAATGGACTGAACTGTGACCATCCAAAACTCGATTCGTCAAACTGACTTGTTTAACTCATTCCCTGCAGTACAGCCCTTTTGAGTGTGTACCTTTAACTCCCAGTGGGTGTGGCTTGAGCCTTTAAAAAATGTTATCACCTTACAGTTCTAACAAATACTCATTTACCGAGGTCAGATATCAATACAATTGTGCTTGCCATCACGTAAGCTTCAAGATAAAATATGCTGATACCTTGTATGTAAGCACAGTTTTGGTATTATTAATGTAAATATGAAAAAGTAATATTTGACGCCTAGAAGCGCAGTAGAAGGTAAATGCAGAAACGCATGGAGGAGCACTCGGCTGCAATAACATGCTGAGATCCAAAACTGGTCTCCAGTACCCTGTTTTCTTTGGCACTAAAAAGAACCTTGAATAAGTTCAAGTGTCTATTTGGTCCGGTGGGACCTCTTGGATGAGTTTTTTCCTAGCAGCTTTTGAATTTGAATTGCTGCTTGATCCCTCTGACTGGGTGGAACATCAGGGCTTTTTCTAGAGTTTGGAAGAGGAAGGGAAAAGGGAATTATATAACCTACAGAAATAATCCTCTGCACTCAAGCATCTTTTAAGTCTTTCCAGTCTCTCTGGTGCAGGGCTAAACGTTCCCAGACTGCCTCCAGAACTGGGCAATCAAGCCTCCTTTCAGGAGTGCTGGTAGGGTCTGTCAAAGAAGGATTCTCTGGACCCCTGGTTTTGTGGGCCACCTCTACCACGTGAGCATCACTGTCCATTACAGTTCCATCCTCTGCCTCTGGAATGGACCCCGTGACTTCTTGAACCAAATCTTTCAACTGCCTCATTGATTCCTGGAAAAGGATATTTGAGAGGGTGAAAAACATACACCCACAGCAAACAGGGTCTTTCCATCCTTTTCACACCTGGATAGTGTGTTCTTTACCTTGGGGCCAAACAAAGACGTGCCGTCAAAGGGAGCACTGACAAACGAAGACTAGAAGAGCTCTGCAAAAATCACAAAAGTGCATTTGGGCATGCCTCTTAATGAAAATGCCTGAACCCGCTGCCTTTGAGGTCCCTTTGGCTACATGCGAAACCAACCTCATGGAAGAATTGAAAACAGATTGCAGGGTAGCCAACTGAGAAGCCACAGATGACTGAACTTCATCAGAAATGGCTCCTGAGAGGGTATTTGACAACTCCTTAATAAAATCCCTCTGAAGCCTTGTAAAATGTGCCAAATAATTCAGTGACCTTAAAGCAAAGGTTCCTGAAGCATAGACACGCTTCCCAAATCTGTCCATTGCCTGACAGTCCCTGCTGGGGGGATGGAGAGTGGAACTTTCCTCGGAAAGTTCTTTTTTGGTTGCTGCCACTAAGACCAATGGACACCCTTCCCTAAAACTGCTTGTCTATAGGTGGTACCATAATCTTATCTGATCTTTGAGGTATAGGCTCAATAGTCTCAGGTTCCTTTCACAACAATAGATCATCAACTTAATGAGCTCATTGGCAAGTGGAGTCACCCAGGAGGTAGATGGGCCAGTAACAAAGGCCTCAAGGAATACAGATTACTCAGATGAAGGGTTGCTGGGTATCCAACCACCTTTCTTCCTAAGGATTTCTAGGATGTCTTCAAATGACACATCTTCAGGAGGTGACCATGGGGACCCCTTCATCTTCAATGAAATCCGTATCTTCTGTGATAGACTCCTCTGGTGAGTCCAGGTGCTTCCTCTTGCACTTCTTTGGAACTTCCTTCATGGGATGTTCTGGAGAAATATCAGAAAAAGAAATCAAGATACCCTGTGGGGAAGCCTGGGGCCTTGGTACTGGCTATTCTTGTGAGAAATCTTGTTAAGGCTCTAAATGCTGAAACGTCAGGGTTGAAGATTTAGGATCAGAGGGGGTTGGATCCATCTGTTCTGCCAAGGCACAGAAAACTCTTCACAGACTCAAAGGCAGATCACCTTGGAGAACGGGAAGACCTCGGAACCAAAAAGCAAGCTTTTGGACCACAGCCTTCCCCCGCTTCAAGGGCAAAATCCCTGAGGTGAAAGCTGGAGTCGAGCTATCAAATATCGATGCTCTGAAGTGCAGAGACAGCTCCAAAAGAATCAGAGTCAATGCAACACCTCAAATCCAACAGGGAAGCTTCTGCTCAGAGAACTCTTTGGATCTGACGGGATCGGAGCACTGAGAGTAAGCTTTGGATCAGAGGATAAGATAATTCTCGGATCCTAGTAAGACAGATCCAGATGGCTAGGATCCAGGGACTCTGAGACCATTGAAAGAGTCAGAGGAGGAACTTGTAGTGGGGGTGTAAGCAGTAGAACAGACCTCCTGACCCAGAGTGGTAGGAGCTGAAGGGACAACCCATCTGACCTTGCGCTGACAGAATTTTTCTCACCACTCTTTTCACATCTTCTTCTGTAAGACTCCTGGAAGAACAAGCAGATAAGACTAAAGGGGACCTGGGTCTATTTGAAAAAGGGGAAGGTGCACCCTAGAGGGTACTGGATCCACCAAAGCTGAATACCTGTTCCTTGGCATCACAATAAAAGTAGAAGGACTAGCTACAGCCAGATCCAATGAGGAATGTCTTATTTCCGAAGTAGTGGGATCAGTTAATTTTAGTTCCTTTGTATCTGAAGAGGTCAGGATCAAACAATTTCAGCTTTTTTGGATCCAAGGGTGAAGTCAGATCTCTTTTTGATCTATGTCTAGAAGATTCTGAAGCCAAAGATGAAAAAGAAGGCTTCAGAGACCTTATATTTGGCTTTAATTTGGGAGATTTTTCTTTGGATATAGCCTGCCCAAATGAAGAGGGTAAGAAGAAGAAATACTACCAACAATGGTAGATAAGCGCTACTGTTATAGTAGGAAGAGACAGGTAACAGGCCAGAGGAAAAATATTAACAATAGTATTTAAAAAATACGTACAGTAATGTAAAGGCAAGGGAAAAGGTAATCACTATAAAGCTTAAGGAAATAGAAAATAGAAATTTTTAACTTATCTTGAACACACTTGAGAGTAAGTGGCAAACGAGATGTGAGGTACTTGAGGTTGGTGCATTATGGATGAGGGAGAAGCTCAACAGTTTCTGACTGCCATGAGTTTTAGCAACGGCCAAGTCGGATCCGAGGGATTGGATCTGAATCCATACGTTGAGGATGCAATGAATGCTGACATCAGATATGATTTTTTTTTTTTTAAATCTGGGTTGTCCATTTCATTCTTCCGCAACAAGTGGGTTCAGATCCAAACCACTGGACCCGAGTCTGCCATTGCTAAAGCTCACGGTAACAAAATCTCTCAGGCTTCTTCCTTACCCATAATGCACCTCCTCAAATCCCTCAGATCTTGTTTGCTACTCAACTGAGAGTAAAGATGAAAGTGGTTAATGGAGATGCCATATCAAGAAGTCATACATAATATACAGGTATCCTGTAAATACACATTCCTCCAGACGTCTTAGGATGAGGGTTGGTGGGAAGGGAGTTGAGGAAAAATGAAAATGGACAACACAGATGAATGCTATGGCAAGTACATAACTTCTTTATCTGATGTCAAATTTAATGCGTCCCTTGCTGTGTCCAGGGTGAACTCAAGGAGGGGTATTCCAAAGCACCACAGGACCAAATGATGCCCTGCCTCTGGAGACTAGATCCAACTTGTAATGATTTACAAAGGTATGGAGAGCATCCCAAGTTGCTGCTGCATATATACCATGCATGGATATTCTTGATTGAAAAATTGTGGAAGTCGCCACGAATCTAGTGGAATGAGCTTTCAAGGAATGTGGAAGAGTAATACTAAATTTAGTGTAAACAAAGGAAAAGCAGTTTGTCAACCACTTTGATAACGTAACTTTAGAAACTGGATTTTCTACAGTTGGTTCAGAAAATGAACAACTGGTCAGGTTTTCTGATTTTTCTCAGTCCTATGTAAATAAAAGCATAGCTGTCTCTGAACATCCAGTATGTGCAAGATGTATTCTCCTTTGTTGGTAAACTTGGGAAGAACACTGGCAAGTTAATAGCTTGATTGATATTGGATTCCGACACCACCTTAGGCAGAAAAGACAGATTAGTACACAAGATTACTCTAACTTTTTGGAAAATTAAGTATGGAGGTTTAGAGGACAATGCTTGAATCTTGGAAATTCTTCTTGCAGAAGTAATGGCAAGCAAGAAAATTGTCTTCCACATAACATACTTCAGATTATATGTAGCTACTGGTTCAAAAGGGAGTGTGTGTGACTGCAGTACCAGATTCAAATCCCATGGAGGAGTAGAATCTTTAAAAGGAGGCCTTAGGAGGGGAGTACCTTTTAAGAAAGCCTTGCTCAATTTGTGAGAAGCGATGGAGGAGCCATTAAATCCAATGTGATAAGTGGAAAGTGCGGTCAGTTGCACTTTAATGGTTGAAAAACTAGCACCATTCAGAAATAAATGTGCTAGAAAGTCCAAAATGTAATTAATAGGGGCTGAAAAAGGGTCAGAGTTGTGCTGTTGCACCCAAATAACATAATTTTCCGTTTACTGGAATATATCTTTCTTGTTGAGAACTTATGGGAAAATAAAATTATACATTGAAATTACAGTTGTGTACACTTACCAATAATGTAGATGTTCGAGTGTATTCACTGTTGCAGTCATTACATTTGGGTTATCCTGCTGGCAGGTTGTCCTCAGCCAGCCTGAATTCCAAAGTCTTGGGTCCTGCGTCGGCTGCTGTTGCCCCTTCCCTGACGTCAGGTCGTCAGGAGTATAAAAAAAGCAGCCGATGCCATTTTCTTCAATTTTTCTTGCCCCAGATGTCAGGTGCCCCCAAAAGGGGTAGCCAAACTTTATATATTCAGAAATACACCAATATAAATTTTACCTTCATCTATAAGCAAATACACCACATAGGTAGTATAAATCAGAGAAGGAAAGATAAGATCCAAAAAAAAAAAAGGGGGAAGGTGGGTGGGTAACCTGGACTGCAACAGTGAATACACTCGAACATCTACATTTATGGTAAGTGTACACAACTGTAATATGTTCTTCGTGTTTCACTGTTGCAGTCATTACATTTGGGTAGAGTCCCAAAGCTATGGTTGGGAGGCTGGAACTAGACAGCAGTAGGAGCAGCTATGAGGCCCTGCAGGACTGCAGTGGCAAAGCCTGCCCTGGATTTAGAGTAGAGTGGCAGATGATAATGCTTTGTGAAGGTGTGCACTGAACTCCAAGTAGCCGCCTCTAAAATGTCTCTGGTTGGTACTCCCCTGAGAAAGGCTGCTGAGATGGCTGCAGCTCTGTTGGAATGAGGCCTAATGCCCTTAGGCACTTACTTGCCATGGTGTAAATAGCAGAAACGAATGCAGTGGCCTAACCACTTAGAAATACTCTGCTTTGAGATAGGCTTCCCTTGTGATCTTGCAGCATATGCCACCAAGCTGCCAAGTTTCATGTCCCGAGTTGGTAATGCATGATTTCACTGTTTTGCTGGGACAGTAGTCAAGTTATTTGAGGTAAGGTCCAAGCTGGGTATAGAGATAAGTTTCTTAGTATTGGATACCAGTACTGGCGTGGCCAGTCTGGAGCAATCAGTATCATCTTTGGCTTTTCCTGTCTGACCTTTAGGAGTACCTTGGGGAGGAGAGGTAGTGGAGGAAAGGCATATATTGATAGGGCATCCACTTTCCATGCTTGTCTGTGATAAGTCCTTGTGCAGAATCTTTTTAGTTGGTAATTGAGAGGGGAGGTAAATAGATCTATGTCCGGGCATCCCCATTTCCTTGTTATCATGGTGAAGACTTGTGGATCCAGCTTCCATTCGTGGGGATCCATGAGGTTTCTGCTTAGTTCATCTGCCAGAGTATTTTCCTTTCCTGGCAGGAATTGTGCCTGCAGATGTACTTGGTAAGTCAAAGCTGTGTCCCACAACGTCATGGCTAGTCTGCAAAGCGGGTAAGAATGTGTGCCCCCCCTGCTTGTTTATATACCACATGACCGTGGTGTTGTCTGTCTTTATCAGTAGTTGCTCTGGTTGAAGTAGGCCCTTGAAGGCTGTCAGTGCATTTTGAACAGCTAACATCTCTTTTTGATTGATATGCAGATGCATTTGGTTTGAGGTCCATGTGCCCTGAATGCATCTTCCTGCCAGAGTTGTGCTGTTGCACCCAAATAACAAAATTTTCCATTTACTGGAATATATCTTCCTTGTTGAGAACTTACGGGAAAATAAAATTATACATTGAAATTACAGTTGTGTACACTTACCAATAATGTAGATGTTAGAGTGTATTCACTGTTGCAGTCATTACATTTGGGTTATCCTGCTGGCAGGCTCCTCAGGCATAGTCTGATACATCCTTTGTTAATGTCTGCCTGGCTGGAGCTAATGTGAATGGCTGTCCCTTGTTCTGGTGACAAGCCTTTGCCCACCATCGAAACTCCTGTTGCAGGCAGGGAATGAGAGTAATGACTGTTTCGAGGCTGTGGCAATGCTGAGTCCAAACAGTTTTTAGGTACCATTGAAGTTTCCTCATATGCAGTTTGCATATGGAATTAGTAGGATGCAGGAGACCATGAAGCCCAAAGCCTGCAGAATTTTTCTTGCAAATAACTGGGCCTTTGTTGCCAACATTTTGAAATAGGCAGTCAGTTGCCTTTGTTTGTCTGGCATGAGATAAGCCATCTGGGCAGTTGTATTCAAGCTTGCACCCAGGAATATTATCTCTTGTGAGGGTACTAGTTTTGATTTCTTTTTGTTGACTGTGTACCCTAGGCATGTTAGAAGTCTTTTCACAAATGCCAGATGTTGAAGAAGAATGTCCTTGTTCTCTGCTTGAATTAGACAGTCGTCCAAGTAAGGATATATTTGTATTCCTCTTTGTCTGCAGAATGCAATTACTGGTGCCAGGCACTTTGTAAAGACTCTGGGTGCAGTAGATAAGCCAAAGGGTAGTGCAGAGAATCGGTAATGCATTGAACCAGCCTTGAATCTTGGGCATCTTCTGCATGTTTGTCTGACTGGAACATGCAGGTATGCCTCTTTTAGGTCTAAAGTCACAAGCCAAACATTCTTGCCCAGCATGGGCAGAAGCTGCTGCAAAGTCAACATTTTGAATTTCGTAATATCCAGGAAAGTGTTCAGAATAGATAGGTCCAGTATCAGCCTCCAGGCCTTGTCCTTTCTGGGTACCAAGAACAGTCGAGTAAAATCCTTGTCCCCACTCTTGCTCTGGGGTACTTGCTGAATGGCCCCATGTCCATGAGGGATGATACTTGTTTTTGTGCCACTGCCCATTGATTTTTTGGCAGATCTGGCCAGCCGTTTGCCTTTGGCAGAGTATGGAAATGGAACTTGTAGCCTTGTGACACTATATTTAGAACCCACTTGTCCTGGGTTATGATGTGCCAATTTTGAGCAAAAAGTGCTAATTTTCCCTCTAAGGGTGCTGCCAGAAGATAAGTGCTTGGTGCAGGCAGGGGGAAGTCATTGGGACTGTTTTCTGTATGTTTGTGATCTATCTTCTCCAGCTTTGGAGGTAGAAGCCCACCATTGCTTGGGCCTATAAGAACCTTGCACCTGGGATCTGCCCCCTAGGCTGTCTGGATAGGTTCATAGGTAGGTACTAGGCTATTGGCCCTAGGGCCTATATAAGCCTAGCCAAAGGTACCCTGGCTTTCGCCACCCAAGAAAATTATTTTCCTGTGCCACTGTCGCGCAGAGCCACAGAAGTGATCCTCAGGGTGAATTTCCTATCTCCCATCCAATCAAGATTTTTCTTGAACAGTGCTAATGAGAAGCTTTGTTTGATATAGATAGGTAGTTTGTTCCAGAGTATGGGAAGTCTCTGGGACAGGAATGTATCCCTCCAGCATGTTCTGTTTATTGTGGTGACGAGGTTTAGGTTCCTAGAGCATGTAGCTCATAGGGATTGGGATTTCTTTAAGTGGAGCATGTCTAAAAGCTCTGGGTTTAACATAGCTTTGTGTGTTAGGCAGAGATCGCCTCTGAGTAGGCGATATGCAACAGAGTAAAGCTGCAGTTTCTTGAGACTGTCTGCATAAGGCATCTCTTTGAGGCCGGTAATCCTCTTTGTGAGGTATTTCTGTGGACTTTCCAGTTGTTGTAGATGTCTTGCGAGGTACATGCCAAAAGGGGCATTGTACTCTATAATGGGTCTAATGAGTGACGAGTAGAGGGAACAATGACCTCTTTTTTCCTGGATGAGAAACCTTTTGTGATGAGGTGTGCCGCATAGAAGGATTTCCTGACTACTGTGGTGATGTGATTATCAAAGGAGAGACTACTGTCCACCTGTGTCCCAAGGTCTCATCACACTTTCGGTGTTAAGTAGACTACCACCTATGTGGTAGTTCATGGGTACTGAGTTTTTACCAAAAGGAATGACAATGCACTTTTTGGCATTGAGCTTGAGGCCATGGCTTTGACACCAGGCATCTGTCTCAACAAGGCCCTTTTGTAGGATGTCCACATCTTTTGGAGTTTTGATTATGGCTCCTAGTTTGCAGTCATCTGCAAACTTCGTTAGCCAAAGACCTTCTGTGTTGGCCTGTACTTCAGAGAAGTAGATACCAAACAGGAGAGGACCCAGGACTGAACCCTGTGGTACTCCACTTGTCACTGGTCTGAAGCTGGATTTGGAGTCTGCTACTTTCACAGTGTGGGGTCTGTCAGTGAGCCAGTTGGCAACCCATCTTGTAACATAGGGATTTATACCTAGTTTAGTGCCCCTCTGAGGTCTGTCTGACACAGGAAAGTCTACTAAACCTAGGTGGCTGTACTTGTAAAAAAATCTTTGACAGTTTGCATAGATTTAGCTTTGTCCTCCATTTTCTTTAACACCTCTTCTGCCTTAACACCAAACAAAGTATCATGCTGTAAAGGTGCATCTAGTAATTTTACTTTAACATGATCAGGCAAGATTTTGTTCCTTTAACCAAGCATACTTCCTAATTACAGAACCCGTAACTGCGGCCCTGCAGGAGGACTCCAAAGAATCAAAACCAAATTGCAAAGTATGTTTCCAACTTGTTCTGCTGCATACAATAAATCCTGCATTTCCTTGTTTTCTGCACATTCAGAATTTAACATTTTCTGTTTAAGCAATCCCATGACATGTTGCTGATATTTAAGCATATGAAATTGACAGTTTAAGGCCCTTATAGCCAAAGTTGCAGATGTGTAAACCTTTTTTCCCCCATCTATCCAGTGCCCTTGAATCTCTGTCAGAGGGGGTTGAGTTTTTTTGCAGTAGAAGCCTCAACTCCCTTTGAACCCTGTGAAAGTTTCTGGGTTAGCAGCAGGGTTTCTAAAAAGAAATTTGTGAGAGCCAGGAACCCTGTAATATCTGTCAGGCTTAACAGGAGCTGTGGGTAAGGAGTCAAGGGTCAGACTAGACTCTGAAAATACATCATCTACAATATCTCACACAGGTGGACTGGCTAGAGGCCTGTGCTGAGGTAGAAAAAGAAAATCCCTGAGCCTCTTTTTAGATTCTGAAAAATCTTGGGTCTCCCAGCGGAAATACTCCCTCATGGTATGCAAGGTTTCTCCAAAGGAATAGTCCTCAGGAGGTGATGCTGAAGGTACAGATTCTTCAGCATCAGAATACTCATAGGGGGGGGGGAAGAGAATATTCTTGATCGGAAAAGGAATCAGAAGAAATAGAAACCTGATCTGAGGATTCATAGTCTCTTGCCTAGGCCTCTTATCGGGGGGAGATGGGAACCCCTGATCAAGGTAATCAAGTCTTCGGCCATTTTGAGCATCTGTTTTTTGGGCATAGAGGCCTGTCCACATGGCTCTTGAGTTTGTTTCCTTGCTTTAGAAGGTGCTTTAGTCTTTGCCTTTGAAGCTGAAGTCGTTTTAATGTAAAGATGTTTAGGTCTGAATACACCCTCAGAAGCCAGTACCTGCTCAGCGGCTCCGGACCCATCTGAGAGATTAGCGTCAGAGGCTCCAATACCTTGAGTATCCAGTGGCATTGCCGACTCCATGTGGGAGTCGGTAGCGGCCTGCGACTCTAAAGTAGCGGGCGTCAGGGGCTGTGAAAGTGCCTCACTGAGAACTGGCGACTGGCTTAGGAGAAGCTTCATCTTCAGTTTTGGGCCTCAGTTGTTTTTCTATATCCTTTTCTTTGCGTTTTTTGTAAACTCCATTAGTTGGATGGCTATCCGATGACATTTCAGGATAATTAAACTGGCGTCCAAAAAAGTTTAAAGCAAAATCATAACGACGCTTAATAGTGCGTTGGTTAAATCTAGCACAAAACCGACAACCAGTAACATTGTGATCAGGGCCTAGGCAAGGAATACAGTAAGAATAAAAATCCTTATGAGGTATTTGCTTTCCACAAGAAATACAATTATTAACTTTTTCTGACATCGGTCTGGAGCAAGAAAAAAGTTTCCCCAATGGGGTACTTAGCTTTATTGAAGACTTCGGATCTGAAACTCAAACACAAAAATCTCAAGAGTTGGCCGACCGGCACTTGCAAACTGCTTCTGCTTCGGGCACCGCACAGCAAGAAAGACTGAAGAAAATGGCGTTGGCTGCTTCTTTTATACCCCTGATGACCTGACGTCAGGGAAGTGGTGACAGCAGCCGATGCAGGACCCAAGACTTTGGAATTCAGGCCGGCTGAGGGCAACCTGCCAGCAGGATAACCCAAATGTAATGACTGCAACAGTGAAACACGAAGAACAACGGGTGAAGAGAGCATGGACTGTCTAGCTATTACTGGAATTGGAGAAACCAAGCAGTCAGCTTGAGATTTGGGATATCTGGATGTGTCATATAGGTGAGACAGGAGGTCTGTAGATGGATCTAGGGTCCAGAGAAGTTGAACCAGGTGAGGCCAAAGGAAGGGAAACCAAATTTGTCAAGGCCAATAGGGTGCAATGAGGACTCTTTTGCTCTTCAACTTGGCAGCTTTCTGTAGAAATTTCGGAATCAAGGGAATTGGTGGATAAACATAGAGAAGACCAGGGAGCCAATCATGGAGTACAGCATCCCTCAGTGACTTCCCCTGTGGAGGAATTAGGTCAAACTAGTTGCTGCACTTGTTGTTTAGGGGACAGGCAAAGAGGTTGCAGCAAGGCTGGCCCCATCAATGGAAAATCTCATCCACCACCATTTTGTTTTGGGACCACTCATGAGGGAGAATGCACTGGTTCACTTTGTCTACTATCACACTGGGTTTCTCTGGAATGTGTATTGCTACTAGAAAGTGGTTGGAAGAGGTAAGCCCACTGCCAGACCCTGAGAGCTTCTCAACACAATGGTTAGGATTTGGTTCCCCCTTGTTTATCGATGTACCATATAAGTGACGTCTGTTTGAATCACAATCGTCCCAGAGGGGAGCGGATCCTGAAATGCCTGCAACACTTATCACCACAGCTCTCATCTTAAGACCATTTATGTGCAAATTGGCCTCCTTGGGGGACCATGTATCCTGGACTGTCGTTCCTAAATAATGCCCCTCCCTATCTTATCTGGGAAGCATCTGTAGTTACTATGGCCTTGGGCTGCTGGGGAATGAAGGGATGTCTTGGAAGTATTTGTCAGACTGAATCCACCAACCTGGGTCTCTTTTGCATGTCTGGGTAATTCTCATCTGATACGACACTGGTTGATAAATTATTGACCATTCAGTAGCAAGCATCCACTGTAGAATCCTCATGTGAAACCTGGCTAGTGGAACTAAAGTTATTGCCTCAGCAATTAAGCCTAGAGTCCGAAGGACCAGATGGGATAGGACTGAGGTACTCACCATAATATTTCTGACTTGTGATCTTATTGCCTGAACTCTATGCACTGGTAGAAAAGCAATGGTCGATTTTGTATTGAAAAGTGCTCCTATACAATCCAATGTCCGAGCTGCTTGTAGTTGTAATTTGTTGTAGTTTATGGTTATCCCTAGAAGAGTGCAAGTCTGGAGAACCTGGATCTCTTGCATGTACAAGTTGATGCCTGGTCAGAACAGAAATGAGCCAGTCATTTAGACACGGAAACACCCAGAATCCCTGCAGTCTGACATAAGCTGCTACTATTGCCATGCATTTGGTGAACACCCTGGGGGCCATGGCGAGTTCTAAGGGCAGTACTCTGAATTGGTAATGACTGGCTCCCAGCTGGAAGTGTAGGTACTTTCTGGATTGCCTGTTCATTTTTATATAATAGGCATCATGAAGCTCTATAGAGCACATCCAGTCATCCTTGCCCAGGGAGGGTAGAATGGACTGAATTGTGACCATCTAGAACTTGGTTTGTTGGACTGATCTGTTTAGGTTGACGAGATCCAAAATTGGTCTACAGTCCCCTGTCTTCCTTGGCACTAAAAAGAACCTTGAGCAAGTTCCAGATCTTATTTGGTTTAGCGGGACCTCTTGGATGACTTTTTCTAGCAGATTTTGAATTTGAATTGCTGCGTGATCCCTCTGACTGGGTAGAACGTCTGGGATTAGAGTTGAAGGGAAACCTCTGGAAATAATCCTCCACAAGTATCTTTTATTACGTCTAGCCAGATTCTATCGTGCAGGGATAAGCACCCCCTGATGGTCTCCAGAGGCAGACAGTTTGTCCTCCATTCAGGAGCACTGGTAGGGTTTATCAAAGAAAGATTCTCACAAACAAGAAGTTATGTACTCACCATAACGTTCGATGTATGCAGTCCATCTCGCCTCACATTCTTACCCGTAGGTTTGGAGCCGAATATCGACTCTGACTCAGCCAAACTTTTCTAGCTCAAAGTCTTTCTATTGGCTGGGCTAAGATGGTATCCCATGCTGCATTGCTCTATATCCCCAGATCTAGTTTGCTGCGAACACCAACAGTCATACTCCATGCATAACAACCCCAAGGAAAGGAAGAACAAACCAAGAGTGAAGGGAGCTCTGAAAACCAGTACTAACCTCCAGATCCTCCAGGAAAGAGGAAGGTGGGGGGGGGTAAGAAAGAATGTGAAGCGAGATGGACTACATACATCGAACGTTATGGTCAGCACATAACTTCTTGATGTTATGTAGTCCAATCTCGCCTACATTCTTACCCGTGAGACAGCGTCCCCAGCACCTAAATCCTGGGAGGCTCAGTGGAAAATACTCCTGAGCACTGTGTAATCAAAGGAAGACCTGCCCCTGATACCCACGTCAACTTGTAAATGAGTAACAAAGTATGAGGAGATGCCCAAGTAGCTGCAGCAGCAATATCATCATCAGACAATCTGGTCTGATAGGGCTGTAGAGATGTAGATACTGACAGAGTGAGCCTGTGAGCCTTGACTGGGGGAGGTTTACCCTGAAGAATGAATGATGAATATGCAAACTGGATATCCTGGATATAGACTGTGTTTTTTTGATTTTGGAGAGATTTGTTTTCTGTTTCTGAAGAAAAAAACAAACAACACATTTTTCAGATCTCTTTGTCTCTGTGCAGATAAAATGTAATTGTTAATTGTCTGTGTACATCATTTTAATTTTGCCTTGTTTGAGAACTGGGGAAAACAGAAAAACATTAATGAGCACTCAGATTAGGATTAAGATTACACTACTAGACACCACTTTGGGAAGAAAGGCCTGAGAAGAACTGAGAGAAACCCTGTCCTTATGTATGGGGTTTTATAGAAAGAGCTTGAATCTCGGAAACACGTCTGACTGATGTGATGGTTACTAAAAAAACAGTCTTCTGGGTCAAGAATTTTAAATGACAAGTAGCTGCAGGTTCAAAGGGTAGTGAAGTAAGAGCCTGTAGAACAAGGTTTAAATCCCAAGGCATGATAGGTTCCGAGGCAGGAGGACGGAGTAGCAGAGTGCCCTTCAGGAAAGCCTTACAGAGTCTGTGAACCATCAGACTAGGCTCATAGAGATCGCCGCCAATTGGACTTTAATGGTGGCGGATGCTGAGCCCTGATGAAAAAGCATAGACAAGAACTCCAAAACAGAAGCAATTGGAGCTGTGTAAGGGTCAATCCCTTGGGTATGAGCCCAGATTGAAAATCTCTTCCATTTGCTGGAATAAACCTTCCTAGTAGAGGGCTTATGAGAGAAAGATAAAATATGAATTACCTCCAGTGAAAAATGATGAAGCCTAACTAATAATGGAAGTGGAGTATAGCCAGGCTGTCAACTGAAGGGTCTGCAGAGAGGAATGGAGCTGCCCTGACATGTGTGTCAGTAAATCTTGTTGTGGTCCAGAATCCAAGGAGCGTCCATGATGTAGGGATGGAGAAAAAAGAACCAAACCTGACTAGGCCAGTGTGGGGGAATCAGAATCACTCTGCTTCCCAAGGATTGCGCTTTCTGAATCACTTTTGACAGCAAGGGAACCGGAGGAAAAGCATATAGCAGACCGGAAGGCCAATCATGGACTACAGCGTCCCTGTATGACTCCCCCTGAGGGGGGATCAACGTGAAGTAGCTGCTGCATTTGGCATTGAGGGGGCTGGAAAAAAGGTTGCAGCAAGGCTGAGCCCATCTGCGGAAGATCCGTTCCGCAACTAGACAGTTCAGGGACCACTCGTAAGGCATCAGAATAGCTCTGCTTAGCCTGTCTGCGATCACGTTGAATGTCCCCAGAATGTGCGTTGCCACCAGAAAATGTTGGGAAGACACTGCCCACTGCCACACTCACATGGCCTCTGCACAGGGGATAAGACTTGGTTCCTCCCTGCTTGTTCAGATACCACACCACCGACATATTGTCCGAGTGGATTGCAATAGTCCCGAGAGGGAGAAAGCTCTGAAGTGCCTGCAGCGCAAGGAGCACAGCTTTCATCTCCAGGACGTTGATATGCAAATGTATCTCGTGCTCTTGCCATGTGCCTTGGACTGTCCTGCCTAGATAATGCCCCCCCAACCCATCTGGGAGGCATCCGTGGTCACCGTGGCAATCGGGGGCAACGGAGCGAAGGGTTTCCCTGTATCTAGATTGTTGGTGCAAAGCCACCAACTGAGATCCTGTTTGCACCTGTCCGTGAGTAAAATAGGGTGAGAAAGTGGAAGCCTTTGGAGAGACCATTGAGCAAAGAGAAGCCATTGAAGGATTCTCATATGTAAACTTGCTAGAGGCACTAACATAATTGTCGCAGCCATAGTCCCCAGGAGTTGGAGAACCCATCTTGCCTTCGCTCTTCTCAGAGGGAGCAGGGTGTGAAACTTGTTGGTGTAAGGCTCTGATTCTTTCCTGTGGTAGAAACGCCTGCATTTGAACAGTGTCTAGTTCTGCACCTATAAAAATGACACGCTGTGAGGGCAACAAGGCAGATTTTTCCCAGTTTAATGTTATGCCCAACTGTTGACAGAGAGTGATGGTGATGTCCCTGGTCTGAATTAGTAGATGCCTGGTGGTGGCAGTGAGGAGCCAGTCGTCCAGATATGGAAACACTTGGAATCCTTGACATCTCAGGTGAGCCGTCACCACCACCATACATTTCGTGAACACCCTGGGGACTGTGGTGAGACCAAAGGGCAGGGCTCGAAACTTAAAATGACTGGCTCCCAGCTGGAAGCATAGGTGACTCCTGGATGCCCTGTCCATTTTGATATGGTAGTAAGCATCCTTGAGGTTGATGGAGCACATCCATACTTCTTTTCCCAACAATGGGAGAATCGACTGTAATGTGACCATACGGAACTTGGACTTTTGTACATGGTTGTTCAATCGGCTGAGATCCAATATGGGTCTCAGGTCCCCTGTTCTTTTCGGCACCAAAAAGAATCTCGAGTAAGTCCCTAATCCAATCTGGTCTGAGGGGACATGCTGGATGGCTCCTTTTTCTAGCAGCTATGAGACCTCTGAAGCAGCGTAATCCCTTTGACTGGGTGGAACGTCCGGGATTTTCCTGACTGGAGGGGAATCTGAAGAAAACGGGAGGACATAACCTCCGGAAATTATTCGTAAAACCCATTGGTCCTGGGTGATGTTTTGCCAGGCCTCCGGATAGAACTATATTCGACCCCCGACTGGCTCCAGGAAAGCACAGTCGGGCCTCCCATCCGGAGCTACGGTAGGGAAAACCGCAAAAGGAATCGCTGTCTCCCGAGTTGCGGGGACCTCCTCTGCCTCTAGGGTGGCGTCTTCCTGAATAACCTCCCGCTCCTCTGCCTCTGGAGGGGGGGGTTCACCTTGTGCACCGGGAAAAAACCTCTGATTTTTTTGAACCACATTTTTCCACCCCTCTGGGACTTGGGATAAGGCCTAGAGGGAAGGGAAAAATGGACCCCTACAGCAGACAGAGTTTTCCCTCCTGCTTGCACCTGGTGAGGGTGTCTTTCACCTTGGTTCCGAACAAAGAGGAACCATCAAAGGGTGCGTCGGTGAATGAAAACTTGAAGGCCTCCGCGAAGTGACAAAGACGCATCCAGGCCTGCCTCCTAAGGGCGACTCCTGAGCTTGCTGCCTTACTCGCTCCCTTGGCTGCATATGAAATCAGCCTCATGGAGGAGTTAATGATGGAATTGAGGGTAGACATCTGGGCGTTAACCGTCTGGGCCACTGCCTCAGAAACGTTACCCGTGAGAGTATCTCCAAGCTCCATGAGGAGATCTCACTGGAGCCGTGCAAAGTGAGATAAGTAGTTCAGCGACTGTAAGGTGAAAGTCGCTGAAGAAAGGGTACATTTCCCGTACCGGTCCATGGTCCTAGACTCCTTGTTAGGAGGATGGATGGAGGAAGAAGTCTCGGCTAATTCCTTCTGGGTGGCTGCTGCCACCACCATGGCATCCACAGGGACTCCCTTGGACAAAAATTCCTTACCCGGGGGAGCAGACAGAAATTTATTGGGTCTCCTGGGGACAGGTTCCACAGAATCAGAGTTCTCCCACACCCTCCAACAAATCAAATCCAGGAGCTCATCGAAGGGTGGGGACACCCAGGAGGCTGAGGGCTGAGCACTGAAGGCCTTCAGGAAGACCGACTCCTCCTCGGAGGGGGCTTTGGATGGCCAGTAACCTCTGTTTCAATATCTCTAGGATGTCAGAGAATGAAACATCCTCAGAGGATGACTTGGGGGACTCCTCCGATTCCTCGAGGTCAGTATCTGAGGTGAGAGACTCATCCTGGGAGTCTATGTGCTTCCTCTTGCACGTTTTCTTTCTAGTGGGCTCCTCAGGCAAACACCCTGAGGGGCTCTCAGAAACTTGGGGACCACTCGTGGGGGTACCCTGAGGCCTTGGGGCTCTGCTGTCTAACAGGTGATCTGAGACCCCGCACCGGAGTAGTAGGGGACAGAATGACCGACCTGCATGATGCCGCTGACGATCTGGCCAGCGCACTCCACATGGCCTCAAAGGCTGGCCCCCCGGAATCCGAAGAATGACCAGCTACCGAGGCCACGACAGGAGTAGGGGTTCCCCGAGCTGAAGCACCGAGAGGAAGACTAGGAACCGAAAGCTGTCCAGAGGCCTCTCCCTCGGGCCCAACTGAAGAATCCAGTGGACGGCACCGACTGGGTTGGAGTGGACGTCGGCACCGATAAGCCAGGAGGGGCCATCGGAACCAACTTGGAAACATCACACGGAGCCAAGCACTCCGGCTCCGAATG
Organism: Protopterus annectens; assembly: GCF_019279795.1. Classification (NCBI taxonomy): domain Eukaryota; kingdom Metazoa; phylum Chordata; order Ceratodontiformes; family Protopteridae; genus Protopterus; species Protopterus annectens. Next base: position 708,550,285 of record NC_056728.1, read on the forward strand.
CTGGGATACGCTCGGAGGAGGAAGAATTGAAGTAGGTTGCAGGATGGGCACCGGAGCTGACTGGGACGGAGCCGAGAACAATTTTGCCAAAACTGGTGACTGAAGGAGTCTCTGCACCACCTTATCAACATCAACATCAGACAGTGTCCTGGAGGATTTGGAGGACAGGGAGGGAGATCAAGATCTCCTCTCAGGTGATACTTGCCTAATACTGGGTGATCGGCTCCGAATAGGTTCCAATATAATTGGAGCCAACACCTGTTCCATCAACACCGACACTTCCTGCAACCCCAAGGACAGTGGAGCACAGGACGCCGAAGCTAGTTTAATTACTTTCTCCGGTGGCTCCGAGGAGACTGACGGAGCCGGAGACCTCTTTTTTGATTTAGTGGATCTAGGTTTAGAGCTGGAAGCAGATTCCAGACCCTCTTCGAATGAGAGTTTCAAAAGTCCCTTCAGAATTAATTTATTCTTTCTTTCCTGAAGAACCCTAGGACTGAATGCATGACAGAAGCTGCAAGACTCCTGCAGATGGATTGCTCCCAGACAATAAACACATACCGAATGCCCATCGGTAATGGACATTTTATAGCCACACTGAGCATTTCTTAATACCCGAGGGCTTGTGCTCCTTCGAATCTTTAGACATCTTAATAAAATACCACAATCACCAAGACAAAGATCACAAGTACTGAACCAACTAGCGAACCAGTCACAAATACACCACACTGAGCGCGGGAAAAACTACCACTAACCAATTGTTAACAAAACAATCCTCTGGTACACACACACACACACACACACACACACACACACACACAAGGAGGACTAAGACTAAAACCTCTAACTTAAACAGTTTTAGACCAACAATAAAACACACACGAAGGGGAGTAAGACTAAAACCTCTAATTTAAACGGTTTTAGACCAGAAGTTAGAAAAACAGGGAAGCAAGGGGACATACTAAGTCCTCTAACTGAAATGGACCTAGCCCGTTGGAACAGCTAGTGGGATACCACAAGGATAATCACACACCGACAAATATTTTTCACAAATAACACCAAACTAGGAATAGCTATTAAAATAGCTTTTGTTTGTAAGAAATTCTCTCAGAAAGAAGAAGAAAAAGGTACTTAGCCACAGCCAAGAGCGAGACCACGTCTGAGCTACACGAACGGCAAACGAGATCCGGGGATATAGAGCAATGCAGCATGGGATACCATCTTAGCCCAGCCAAAAGAAAGACTTAGAGCTAGAAAAGTTTGGCCGAGTTGGAGCCGATATTCGGCTCCGAACCCACTGGTAAGAATGTAGGCGAGAATGGACTACATAACATCCCTAGTTTTGCGGGCCACTTCTGCCTTGAGGGTGTCGTCATCCATTAGAGTTCCCTCCTCTGCACCTGGGGGACCTCCTCCACATGTGTCTTGGAAAGGACCTTCAGACTTTTTGAACCACAGAAAAACTATACAAACTGCAGCCAAAGTCCGATCCTGAGTCAAAGATTGATAACTTTTTCAATGATTTACCTGCTTTTGAGTTATGTTTACAGCAGCAATAGAAAAGGAAACTTGAAAGGGACTTTTCCGATTTCAAGAAAGGGAAATTTTTTTCCTGGCCACATACTACTAGGGTTGAGCTGGCTGATGCAGATGTGATTGATGAGGTTAAGTATGTCCAACCCCAGACTACAAGAGGAGCTGCTAAGGTCCCTGATGGGTCTGCAACTGTTGGAAATACAGTTGATTCAACTGTACGACCTGATCCTGGAGCTACATGCAATGATCCAATAGCTGCTATAGGAGGAAGTTCAGCACTCCCTCCATTTTTTTCTGGATTTACCACTTCCAGTAAGAGAGAGATGGAGGCAGGGAGGGGGCCAGTCTACGAACAGACGACAAATGAAATGCAAAGCCTCTCTGAATCGGCAATGTTTTGCCACTGCCAAGAACAAGAGGAGATAAGTACCAGTTCTTTGGTTTTTAACTTTTCTTCTGTTCCTTTGTCTGAGCATCAGATGTCGGTTTTAAACAGAGGGTTGTCACTTATTCCCGCAGAAAGGTCTGAAATCAGCGATGTAGTTATTGACTTGAAAATTTTTACTCATAATATTATGTTACATAATCTGTTCCCTTACAATAATACTCAGAATTTTAACATGTTTAAGAAACCCTGTTCCTCTTTTGCACCCACATCTTGAAATCTTTATGAATGTATGCGAGAACATCTGTAAGCTTTCTGTGAATGAGTGTTCATATAGTTTCGTTAGTTTGACAAGTGAAGAGGCAACTGCTCTAGCCGAACTGAAATCACACCCAGATTTGTATTTTCGACCTCCAGATAAATGGGGTGCACTGGTGGCTCTTGATATGCCAGCATATTGTGGAGCTATGAGATGAATTCTCGAAGATGGATGTACATATGAGAAAATCACACAGGCTGTTGTGTTGAAGATGACTGCTTGTGTCAAGGTATCTCTGCGTGACTTGTTTATGTCTGGTGGCATAGATAATGATTTGTATGATTTTTGGTCATCAATCCAGTCATACCTATCAGACATGGATTGCCTAAAATACATAAACACTTGGTGGACCCACCCATGCGACCTACAGTATCTGGATATGGGTGGGACACGAAGACCCTTTTTATTTTTTTTTGAGAAATCTATTAAACCAGTTGTTGAAGTAGCTCCAGGTGTCCCCAAAGACACTGAACATTTTTTATGTACCATCTCTCTATAGGGGATATTGTTGGATGTGTCATGGTAACTTTGGATGTCTGTACTCAATTTACACCCATACCCAGTGATTTGGGAGCGGAGATGGTAAGATCTTATGAGCAAGAGTGACTGGTCATACCAGCGTATGAAGCAGATTTGTTTTTTGCTGGGTCTCATACTCAATAATATGTTTATGGCTGGGAATGACTTTCCTGCAGAAAGTGGAGGTGACTATGGAAACCCCCTGTGCGAACAGTTATGCCAGTTTGGTGATGCCGCCTTCCAGCTAGCCATCATGTTTTACGAGAAAATGTTTTTTCACAATGTACTCTCTATTACAGATGATTTGTTGACAATGTCTTTCCTTTGTGGGAAGGCACCACTGATGAATTAAATGATTAATTAAATGACTGTCAGCTAATTGAATTCTTCTACCACATTTCTCAAATTTACTTATGTGCATTCAAAAGAAATGATTGACTTTTTGGATGTTCGTCTTATTCCAGATGGAAATGGTGGTATTAACACTGAGTTGCACAGAAAGGAGTGCTGGTGGAATACACTTTTAAATCTCTCCAGCATGCATCCAGTGCATATTTACCGTACAGTTATGAAGAGTCAGTTCTTACGGTCTTCTAGACTCCATACTGATGGAGCTAAGTTCAAGAATGCAGCTGATGATCTATTGAAAGCCTTTGTTGCAAGGGGCTACTCTTTCAGTGAGGTGCATGAGCACATGGCTGAGGGGTTTCTCCTTCATTCAACAGATTGGGCTTCATATTATTCAAGAGAAGTTGGACAGAGATTTCAGAGGGCCTGTACACATACAAGGAGTGCTGATAGTGTGGCATGGATGACCCTGACCTACTCCAGCAATGCGTACAAGATCTGCGATGTTACTACTAAGAACTGGTCCATCTTACAACTGGATGACTGTATTAAAAGGGATTGTTGGCAGCAAACCTAGTTTTAGTTTCCGAATGCTAAGTCCCTGAAAAGGCAGCTATGTTAAGGACCTCCTATTGATAGTTCTGACTCTGTTACCAGGTTTGATAACTTTGGGACTTTCCCTTTTTGGTCCTGCAAAGCCTGTATTTACATCTCCAGAATGGACTCTTTCTGTCACCCCCAAACTGGCTCTGTTTACAGATTTAAACTGAGAGCTGACTGTAAAACTCAGAATTTAGTGCATCTTGCTACTTGCACTAAGTGCTCTCATTTTTATGTAGGCAAGGCTAATATGCTGTTTAAAGACAGAATACTGAAGCATCTTAGTCATAACTAGGTTGAAAAATTCAACTAATGCTCTTGCTAATCACATCACTGACTGCCCAAGGACATGGTTTTAAATTCTTAGCTATACAACTGGTACTTAAGGACAAAAGGGAAGGTGACATTCTGCACAGCACATGGCCAAGATGAGATGTACAGTTAAGTTACAAGCTGATAGACCACCTGGCTTGAATGGGGTTGTCCCTTTAAAGCTGGCATTGACAGCATGCAAATTGCTTCATTAATTACCCAATTAAGTACTTCCGTTGCAAGATCCTGATTGGCTGGATTATTAATGCCTGTTATAGTCTCTTCTTTTTAGGGCTTGTCTTTGTGTTAGAATAGTAGATCTGATGAAGGGCTGATATTATCTGGTCTGTTTTCTTGTTTTTTTTTGTTATTTTATTAAAAGTGGTTTTAAAATGGCCTTGGCTGTGTTGACTGTACCGTTTTTTTTTTCTGCTTCTGCTTTTTGAACCACATCTTCCGGCTACTCTGCTGATTCCTGGAATAGGATCTTTGGGGAGCCAAAAAACATACACTTATAGCAGACAAGGTCTTACCGTCCTTCTCACACCAGGACAGCATTTCCTTTACTTTAGGGCCAAACACCGTAGTTCCGTCAAAAGGAGCATTGACTAACCATGACTTAAATGGCTCTGCAAAATTATCCAGGCATGTCTCCTCATGGAAATTCCTGAACCTACTGCTCTTGAGGTTCCTTCCTCTATGTTGGAAATTAACCTCATAGAAGAGATTGTTATAGACTGTAGGGTTGCCAATTGAGATGGTACAGAATCTTGAAACTTTTCAGAAATGGCTCCTATGAGAGTATTTGACAACTCCTAAGTCAAATCCCTCAGAAGTCTGATAAAATGTGCCAAATAGTTCAGTGACCTTACAGCAAAGGTCACTGAAACAAAGACATGCTTCCCTAATCTGTCCATCGCCTGTGACTCCCTGTTAAAGGGATGGACAGTGAAACTCTTCAGCGAGTTCTTTTTTCATGGCCGCCTCTACAACCATGGCATCAACTGGCACCCCTTTTCCCCAGAAATGTCTGTCCTTAAGTGGTGCCATTATTCTGTCTGGTCTCAGAGGTATAGGTTCTATGGAGTTGGGCTCCTTCCATGCCTGCTGAGAGACAATATCAACAAGCTTATCAGCAGGCGGAGCCACCCAGGAGGTAGGGAGTCCAGTACCAAAGGCCTCCAGAAAAAACAGATTCCTTAAATGTAGGGTTGGAGGGAGTCCACCACCTCTCTGTTTCAGAATTTCTAGGATGCCTCCAAAAGAGACATCATCAGGAAGTGACCATGGGGACCTCTCGCCTTCATCAAAATTCGTCTCTTCAGTAATTGACTCCTGCGGGGAGTCTACGTGATTCCTCTTACAAGTCCTCTTCCAAGGCATCTCCTCAATGGGATGCTCTGGGGAGGTATCATAAGAGGAAATCAGAATTCTCTGACGGGAAACCTGGGTCTTTGGTACCGGATGCCCCTAAGGTGAAAACAGGAGAGGCTTTTGACGATGAGACAAAACGGTATCATATCTAGGATTCGAGGGGGGAAGGCGAAGTTCTGCAGAGACAGAGAAAACTCTCTTTATAGCCTTGAAGGCAGAGCTCAAAAGAGTAGAAGAGAAGTTCTGATCTGAGAAGGCAAGTTTCTGAATCATCGCCCCCCTCTGATCCGACGACTATACCCTTTAGGTGGAAGCCGGAGCCAAAGTGTTCAATGTAGAGGTTCCAAGGTACAGTGATGGCTCTGAAAACTTCAGAGTCGGGTGCTGCACCCTGGATCTGACAGACAGACTTCTGCTCTGAGCGCGCTCTGGATCCAAGTGGACCAAAGTATATGGAAATCCTTGGCTCCAAGAATGACAGGTCCAGATGGCTAGGATCCTGGGATACAAACAACAAAAGGTGTCAGAGAAGGAATTTGCAAGGGGGATGTTGTGGAAGGCCAGACAACATGACCCAGAGGGGAAGGTGCTGAAGGGGAAACAATCTGCCCTTGTGCCAAGAGAATCTTCCTCACCACTCTCCCCACATCTTCTTCTGTGAGGCTTATGAAAGATGGATGGGTGGCATATGTCTGATCTGACTACATCAAGGTCAGATCCAGTGGAGTTGAAACGGTCTGCACCTATGAGTCAGACTGCTGCTGCACTTTGTTTTTTGGGATCTGGGGTTGAGACCAGTTCTTTTAGATTTCTCTTTCTAGAAGATTTTGAAGATGAAGGCCTTGGTTTGATGATTCAGATATAGCTTTTCCAAAGGAAGATGGCAAGAGACCCTTTCAAATTAACCTGTTCTTATGTTCTATAACAGCACAGGGATTGAAGCCGTGACAAATCGAGCAATCCTCTTGTAAATGAAGAGAGCCCTGACAATAAACACAACTGTGGGCATCAGAAACTATTTATGACCACACTTAGAAAGTGCATTTGTGTACACTTACCATAAATGTAGATGTTCGACTGTATTCACTGTTGCAGTCATTACATTTGGGTAATCTGCTGGCAGATTGCCCTCAGTCGGCCTGATTAACAAAGTCTTGGGTCCTGCGTCGGTTGCTGTCCCTTCTTCCATGACGGCAGGTTTTCAGGGGTATAAAATATGCAGTCTACACTATTACATCAGTTTTTCTTGCCCCAGATGTCAGGTGCCCCCCAAATGTAAAAGAAAGAAGAGGTATAGTAAAAGAAAAACAGGGGGCTGGAGGGAGGGTAACCAGGACTACAACAGTAAATACACTCTAACATCTACATTTATGGCAAGTGTACACAACTGTACTATGTTCATTGTGTTTCACTGTTGCAGTCATTACATTTGGGTAGATTCCCAAAGATAAGGTTGGGAGGATGGATTTATACAGCATTAGGAACAGCTATAAGGCCCGGCAAAACAGGAGTGGCAAAGCCAGCTCTGGATTTAGAGAAGACTGGTAAATGATAATGCTTGGTGAAAGTATGAACTGAACTCCAGGTAGCAGCTTCTAGAATACCCCTGGTAGGAACACCTCTGAGAAAGGCTGCTGAAGTAGATGCAGCCCTGGTGGAATGAGATCTGATCCCCTGGGGGATAGGTTTTCCATGGTGCTTATAAAAGAAATTAATACAATGGCTTATCCATTTAGAAATAGTCTGCTTTAAAATAGCCTTCCCCTCTGCCCCTGCAGCAAATGCTACCAGCAGTTGTTCAGATTTTGTTTGAGATTTAGTCCTGTCCAAGTAGAATCTAAGTTGTCTGTCTACATCCAATGAATGCAGAATCCGCTCTCCCTTGTTCTATGGATTGGGAAAGAAAGTTGGAAAATGAATTGACTGATTAAGAGCCACACTGGATACCACCTTGGGCATGAAGGATGGACTGGTACTGAGTGACACCCTGTCTGCACGAAAGAAGATGAATGGCTCCACTGCCATAAGGGCCTGCAATTCAGATATCCTTCTAGCTGAAGCGATTGCTAAAAGGAAGGCTGCTTACCAGGAAAGACATTTTTTTAAGTCTGCAGTTGCAGCTGGCTCGAAAGGAGGTAAAGTGAGTTTCTCCAATACAAAGTTAAGGTCCCAGGCAGTGGTTGGAGCTCTCCTGGGTGGTCTCAAGTTTTTGGCCCCTCTGAGATACTGGTTTAGAAGAGGATGAGAGAAGAGGGGGGTGTCTGTGTTATAATGAGCTGAAATGGCTGAGGCATGGAATTTTATGGAAGAAAAAGACAGGCCCTTGTGAAGCATCTCAGTTAAGTATTGCAAAATGTGAGGTAATTAGGCACTGCTGTGCTCATCCCTTGAGAATGATTTCAAGCACAGAATATTTTCCATTTGTCGGCATAAGATTTTCTAGTACTAGGTCTTCTTGCCTCCCAAAATTACATCCATCACAGGTTTGCTGAGGGATGCTAAGGGGGAATTTAAATGATTAGCCAAGCTGCAAGATTCATTTTTTGGAGCTGAGGGTGCAGAATTTGGTTCTCCTACTGAGACAGTAAAGAAGGTGTCTGAGGCAGGTGCCATGGAGAAATGTGTGACACACTGTGCAGGAGTGGGTACCAGTGTTGGAGAGGCCAGTCTGGAGCAATCAAAATCATTTTTGGTTTGTCCTGTTTGACTTTTAGTAGAACTTTTTGAGATCAAAGGCAGAGGGGCAAAGGCATAGACTGATAGGTTTTTCCAGCTGAAGGACGGGGCATCCACTTTCCAGGCTTTTTGTGACGGGTTCTTGTGCAAAATTTGTCCAACTGGTAGTTCTGGGGTGAGGCAAAAAGATCTATGTCTGGGCTCCCCCATTTGCGTGTCAACATGTCGAAAATCCGTGGTTCCATTTTCCATTCGTGAGGGTCCATGAGATTTCTTCTTAGCTCATCTGCCAGAACATTCTGCTTTCCTGGCAGGAATTGAGCTTGTAGTTGTACGTGGTAGCTCAAGACCGTGTTCCACAATGCCATGGCTAGTCTGCAGAGGGGGTAAGAATGTATACCCCCCTGCTTGTTTATGTACCACATAACCGTGGTGTTGTCTGTCTTTATCAGTAATTGTCCTGGATGAAGGCAGTTCTTGAAGGCTGTCAGTGCATTTTGTACAGCTATTATTTCTGATCGATATGAAGGTGCATTTGTTTTGGGCTCAATTTGCCCTGAATGCACTTCCCTGCCAGATGAGCCCCCCATGCATAGTTTGATGAGTCTGTAGTTAGGGTTTGGGCAGTAGGGGGTGGTGTGAATGGCAGTCCCTTGCTTTGGTGGCAGGCCTCTGCCCACCATAGGAACTCTAGGCGCAGGCAAGGTATGATAGGAATCATTGTTTCCAGGCTGTGACAATGTTGACTCCATAAACGTTTTCAGTACCACTGAAGTTTCCTCATATGCAGTCTTGCATATGGAATTAGAAGAATGCAGGAGGCCATAAACCCCAAAGCTTGCAGTATTTGCCTTGCAGATAGCAGGGTTTTTGTGGCCACCTGTTTGAAGTAAGTCACCAAATGAATTTGCTTTTCTAGCATAAGGAAAGCCATCTGGGTAGTTGTATTCAAGCTTGCAGCCAGGAATGTAATCTTTTGAGAGGGTACCAGTTGAGAATTTTTTCATTTATGGTGTACCCTAGACAGGTTAGAACTCTTTACAAATGCCAGATGTTTTAGAAGAATGGCCTGGTTTTCTGCCTGAATTAGACAATCGTCCAGGTAAGGATATATATGAATATTTCTTTGCCTTCAAAATGCAATTACTGGAGCCAGGCACTTTGTGAATACCCTGGGGGCAGTAGACAAGCCAAACGGCAGTGCAGAGAACTGATAATGCATGTAGACTGCTTTGAAGCATAGGAATCTTCTGCAAGATTCCCTGATTGGGATATGCAGGTAAGCCTCTTAAGTCGAGAGTTGACAACCAGGAATCCTTGCATAACTGGTAAAGAGTCAGCATCTTGAATTTTGGAATGTCCAGGAAGGTATTTAGAATAGACAGGTCCAGAATTGGACGCCATGATTTGTCTTTTCTGGGTACCAGGAAAAGTCTGGAATAGAAACCTTGTCCCTTTTCCTCTTCTGGTACTAGTTGAATAGTGCCATGTTTAGGAGGGAAACTACTTGTTTCTGAGCCTCTGCCCACTGATTTGGGGGCAGATCTGGCCATCTGTTTGGAGTTGGCAACGTGTGGAAATGAAATCTGTATCCCTGGGACACTATATTTAAAACCCATTTGTCTTGGGTTATAAGTTGCCAGTTTCTTGAATGAAGAGCCAGTTTTCCCCCCAAAGGGGCGGCTAAGAGGCAAGTGCTTGGTAATTTTAAAGGGAAGTCATTGAGACTGTTTACCATAGGGTGGTGCCTTGTTGTTTCCAGATTTGGAAGTGGAAGCACCCCTTTGCTTAGTTTTGAAAGTCCCCTGGAACTGAAACCTGGTGCTTTTGGAATGTCTGGATTTGACCGTAGTGGCTCTGGAGGGAGCTGGAAAGGACCAGTTCTTAGTAGGCCAATGCCTACTAAATCTAGGAGGTTGCACTTGTAAGAAATCTTTCACAGTTTGCATAGATTTAGCTTCATCTTCCATCTTTTTTAGAACTTCTTCAGCCTTATTGCCAAATAGACGGTCCTGCTGTAAAGGAGCATCCAAAAGTTTTGCTTTAACATGATCAGGCAGAGATTGCTTCTTAAGCCAAACATGCCTTCTAAGCACAGACCCAGCAACAGCAGCCCTACAAGAGGCCTCGAAAGAATCAAAACCACATTGCAAGCATGTTTGCCAACTTGTTCAGTTGAATGTAATAAATCCTGCAAATCTTTATTCTCCACACAGTCAGAAATCAACATAATTTTCTGCTTAAGCAGTCCCAAGATATGCTGTTGATATTTTAGCATATGACATTGACAGTTTAAAGCCCCGATTGCTAAGGTTGCAGAAGTATAAACCTTTTTACCCCATCTATCCAGCGGCCTGGAGTCTCTATCAGAAGGTGTAGGATTTTTTTGCAGTAGGAGCCTTAAAGCCCATGGGCCCCTGAGAAATGGTTTCAGGGTCCGCAACAGGATTTTTGAAAAGAAATTTGTGGGACTCAGGAACCTGTAGCACCTGTCTGGTTTGCTAGTGGCTGGAGGTAAAAAATCAGGGGCCATACGGGATTCCGAAAACACATCATCAACAATATCTAGTACAGGAGGTATAGCCAAAGGCCTATGCTGAGGAAGAAGGAAATCCCTAAGCCTCTTTTTGGATTCAGAAAAATCTTTCCCAGTGGAAATGCTCCCTTAAGGTATGTAAAGTTTCCCCAAAAGAGAAATCCTCAGGCAGAGAAGCAGAGGGAATGGAATCCTCTGCATCAGAGTCCTCATAAGTAGGTATGGACAAATCCAGATCATTAGAAGAGTCGGAAGAAACAGAGTCCTGTTCAGAAGATTCATAGTCACATTCAATCCTAGGCCTCTTGGAGGGGGGGGGGTGACTACCCCTGATTAGAGTAATTAAATCTTCAGCCATTTTGATAATTTGTTTTTTAAGCATAGGGGCCTGAGCATGTGGCCTGGGCATTGGTTTTTTACACATAGATCGAGATTTAGGCCTTAGCACTGAAGTTAGTCTGTTTAATATGCAAGTCTGTAGGCCTGAATACACCAACAGAAGCCAGTGCCTGCTCAGCGGTTCCAGACCCATCCAAGGTAGAGACATCCGCGGGTTCCATATGTGAAGTATCTTGTGGCATACCGGACTCTGAATGGGTCTCTGTAGAGGCCTGTGAATCAGAAGTAGCGGGTATCTGGGGCTGCGAAAATGCCTCACTGAGTACTGGCAAACTGGCGACTGCCTTAGGAGAAGAGTCATCGGCAGTTTTGGACCTCAACGGCCTGTCTCTGTCTTTTTCTTTGCATTTTTTCAGTATTCTGGTAGTCAGAAGGCTAACCAATGTCAATTCTGGATAATTAAACAGAGAACTGAAATATTTTGAAGCAAAAATGTACCGATGACGGATAGTGCACTGATTAAATAAAGCACAAAACCGACAGCAAGGTACGTCGTGGTCAGGGCCTAGGCAAGGAATACAGTACAAATGAAAATCATTATAAGGTATTTGCTTCCCACAAGTAATACAATTATTAACTTTTACTGACATTGGTAAGGAGCAAGAAAAAGTTTCCCCAACGGGGTACTTAGCTTTTAGTTGAGGACTTCAGTTCTGAAATTCAAAAACTAAAATTTCAGGAGTTGGCAGACCGGCACTTGCGAACTGCTTCTGCTTTGGGCACCACACAGCAAGAAAGACTGATGTAAGGGCATCGGCTGCATGTTTTATACCCTTGAAAACATGACGTCATGAAAGAAGGGACAGCAACCGACGCAGGACCCAAGACTTTGTTAATCAGGCCGACTAAGGGCAACCTGCCAGCAGATTACCCAAATGTAATGACTGCAACAGTGAAACACGATGAACATCGTATTTTAAACCTAGCAGGTTTGTCAGCTGTAATGAACAATAACACCAACTGAAACGAATCATGCTGAGAAAGAGAAGTATGACAGACAAAGATTTTTTTTTCACCAGAAGAAGAGAGGGTAAGGGAATACCAACAATGGTATGGAAGGACTATGACAGATTCATATGAAGGGAGACATACTAGCGATAGTATCCAAGAGATACCAAGTACTACAGAAAATGTAGGAATATAGTAGCTACAAAGATGAAAGATAACAAATACTACGTAGCAATTTGAAAAAAAAAAAAAAGAGAACTAGAAAAAAGTTTTACTTATCTAAGTCGTACAGATTGAGAGAAATGGTAGACCATATTTGTTAGCTTGAAGCGGCAAACGAGATCGGAGGTAGTTGGGGGAGGTACATTATGGGTAAGGGAGAAGCTCAAGAGATTTGGTTGATGCGAACTTTAGCAATGGCCAAGTCGGATCAGACATTTCGAATCCGAACCCACATGTTAAGGATAGAATGAAAATTGACAACATCAGAAAAATTGTTTTTTGTGTACTTGAACAATCCATCCTGAGAATCAAAAGTTTTCAGAACTGCCTAAAATATAGAGAAGATTTTAGCAGATATATCTCCATGTGACTGAACCTTCATGCTTGACTGTTTACTATATTTGACAGCAGCCCTTTTAATATGCATTTTGTGTACAACACTGGCTAATGCCAGCTTTTGCAATGTATTTATATTTCTGCAGATTTTTGATAGAACATGGTATGTACTTTTGTATTCAAATACATTGCTTTTATTAAAGCCGTGAAACAGATCAAGAAAAGTAGAGTTCTTAGAATCTTCCATGTTATTTTTCAGTGCTTTATTTGCAAGTCCATTTAGAACATTGTCAAACACTTACCAATTTTGCTTGCAGGCTTTTCATGTTCTTCAATTTAATACTAAGCTTTGCAAAAAGAAGCCAATGACGGAGTCACAGTAAGTTCCAAGTTTTGTTCTAACTGCACAAAGCTCTTCTATCATTGACTCCAAGGTTTATAGTCAATCTGATGTTGGTGCTTACCATCCGGTGACATCCATGTATAAAGCAGTCTCTTAGGCTGTTGAAACACTGTCTGCAATGACCAGTGAATTATCTTGGAAGAATTCCACTAGTCTATGTCCATTTTCATTTTGTATTCAGAGACCAAACCTGTCCATTATTCCTGCTATACAAGTCTAAATACAAACTTCAGCATTCTAATCACCTATGATGAATGCAACATTTTTTTGTGCGCGTTATTTCCAATAAGTGGTACAGATCCTCTTAAAACTGGTTGACTTCCTCCACTTCCTCCTTTTTGGAATCTGACTGAGATGATTAAATCACTTTTTGAGCTGTAATTAAGCACCGTTTTTGGCGTCTTTTTATTAACAAAGAGGTTCACAGGTTCATTTAGGATAATGGCCCTGGAGCCTTTACAAGCCTAGCCCATAGGATTACCCTGGCACTGTGCCATCCGACCTTAGTTCCCAAGAGGGTTACTTCCTTTCCTCTTCCAAGATTCTTGTTCACAGAAGACAATCTCATAACTCTCTGATAAAAATGACGAATTCCTGTCCACTTTACTAATTCCCAAGATGTCAATGTTTATTCTTTTACCAGATTAAAAAAAAATTGATAAGATTAGGGGATGGAAATAACCCAACTTAAAGGCACATTAAATCTTGCAAGAAACAGAGTTCAGTCACAGCAAAAGCAAAGTATACCTATGTAAATTCAGGCACTAACAGAGCATGATGGAAAAAAAAGACTAAAAAGGGGAGCCAATACTCAAACAGACGATATCATATCACAGTTAGCCAGAACACTTGAAAGTTTTGCTACAGTAAAAATTATGCAAGCAGGGGAAAGTACAGTTGTGTACCTACCATAAATGTAGATGTTCGAGTGTATTCACTGTTGCAGTCATTACTCTTGGGTTATCCTGCTGGCAGGCTACCCGCAGTCGGCCAGAATTCCAAAGTCTAGGTCCGGCATCGGTTGCTGTCACCTCTTCCCTGACGTCAGAGCGCCAGGGGTATAAAAGATGCAGCAGATGCCATTTTCTTCAGTTTTTCTTGCCCCAGATGTCAGGTGCCCCAAATAGGTAGGCTGGAAAATATAGCAGTAAGAAATGCATGCACAAAAATAACATTTCCTTCATCTACAAGCAAATACACCAAAAAGGTTGTATAGGATAGAGAAGTGTAGATAAGTCCCAGCAAAGAGAAGGGGGATGGTGGGTGGGTAACCTGGACTGCAACAGTGAATACACTCGAACATCTACATTTATGGTAGGTACACAACTGTACTATGTTCATCGTGTTTCACTGTTGCAGTCATTACTCTTGGGTTGAGTCCCACAGCTGAGGATGGGTGGCAGGGCTAAATAGGATTAGGAGAGGCTAAGAGGTCCTGCAGAACTGCAGTGGCAAAGCCTGCCCTGGATTTAGAGTAGAGTGGTAAGTGATAGTGCTTTGTAAAAGTGTGCACTGAACTCCAAGTTGCAGCCTCTAAGATTTCTTTGGTTGGAACTCCTCTGAGGAAGGCTGCTGAAGTGGCTGCTGCTCTGGTGGAATGAGGCCTAATGCCCTTAGGCACTGATTTGCCATGTTGAGAATAGCAGAAATGGATGCAATGGTCTACCGATTTAGAAATAGTCTGTTTTGATATAGCCTTTCCTTGTGATCATGCAGCATATGACATTAAAAGTTGCTCAGTCTTTCTGAAAGCTTTAGTTCTGTCCAAGTAGAAGCGTAACTGCCTGTGTATGTCCAAAGAATGCAGAATTTTCTCACCCTTGTTCTGTGGATTTGGGTAAAAGGTAGGCAAGTGAATGGTTTGATTGAGGGTCACACTGGACACCATCTTAGGCATAAATGTAGGGTTTGTCCCTAGGTCAGAGAAACCCTGCCTGGATGAAAAATGATGAAAGGTTCCACAGCCATGAGTGCTTGCAACTCCGAGACTCGCCTTGCAGAGGTTATGGCTAGGAGCAGAGCTGTTTTCCAGGATAAGAATTTAATACCCGCTGTTGATGCTGGCTTGAAAGAAGGCAGTGTGAGTTTTTCCAAAACATAATTGAGGTCCCAGGCTGGAATTGGTGCTCTCCTTGGAGGCCTAATGTTTTTGGCCCCTCTGAGGTACTGCCTTATAAAAGGATGAGAAAAGATAGGAGGTTCCGTATTGTAATGTGCAGAACTGGCATAGGCATGCATCTTAATTGATGAGAAAGAAAGGCCTTTGTTCAGCATCTCAGTTAGGTATTGTAAAATCTGAGGAATATTTGAGTTGGCTGTGCAGGATCTGATTGTTTTGTTGGGTTAGCAAGTGTGAAGTTTGAGGCAAAATCCATGCTGGACCTTGAGACAAGCTCTTTAGGATTGGGTACCAGTGCTGGTGTGGCCAGTCTGGTGCAATCAGAATCATTTTTGGCTTCTCTTGTCTGACCTTTAGGAGTACACTGGGAAGGAGAGGCAGAGGGGAAAAGGTAGCATATACTGTTAGATTTTTCCAGCTGAATGATAGGGCATCCACTTTCCATGCCTGCTTGTGGTAAATCCTTGTGCAAAATCTCTGCAATTGACAGTTGTGAGGGGGAGGCAAATAGATCTATGTCTGGGCATCCCCATTTCCTTATTATCATCCTGAAGACTTGTGGATCCAGTTTCCATTTGTGGGGATCCATGAGATTTCTGCTTAGTTCGTATGCTAGAGTATTTGTTTTTCCTGGCAGGAATTGTGCTTGTAGGTGAACTTGAAAGGACAATGCTGTGTCCCATAAGGTCATTGCTTGTCTGCAGAGGGGGTAAGAATGAGTACCTCCCTGCTTGTTTATGTACCACATGACCTTACTGTTGTCTGTCTTTATCAGTAATTGTCCTGGATGAAGCAGGTCCTTGAAAGCTGTCAGGGCATTTTGAACAGCTAGCATCTCTTTTTGATTGATGTGAAGATGCATCTGGTTTGCAGGCTATGTGCCCTGAATATATTTTCCTGCCATATGGGCCCCCCAGGCATAATCTGATGCATTAGTTGTCAGTATCTGTCTGGCTGTGGGTAAACTGAATGGCAGACCCTTGTTGTGGTGACAGGCTTCTGCCCATCATTGAAACTCCTGTTGTAGAGGAATGAGTGCAATTACTGTCTCCAGGCTGTGGCAATGCTGAGTCCAAACCCTTTTCAGATACCATTGTAGTTTCCTCATATGCAGTCTGGCATATGGAATTAGTAGAATGCAGGATGCCATGAAACCCAAGGCCTGCAGGATTTTCCTTGCAGATAAGTGGGTTTTTGTTGCCAATTTCTTGAAGTAAGTAGTCAGTTGTTTTTCCTTGTCAGGCGTGAGATGAGCCATCTGGGCAGTTGTATTTAAGCTTGCACCCAGGAATATTATCTCTTGAGAGGGCACTAGTTTTGATTTATTTTGGTTTCTGTGTACCCTAGGCCAATTAGTAATCTTTTTACATATGGCAAATGCTGTAGAAGAGTGTCTTTGTTCTCTGCTTGAATTATGCAGTCGTCCAAGTAGGGATAAATTTGAATTCCTTTTTTTCTGCAAAATGCAATTACTGGTGCCAGGCATTTTGTAAAGACCCTGGGCTCAGTAGATAAGCCAAAGGGCAGTGCAGATAATTGGTAATGCATTGAGCCAGCTATGAATTTGAGGTATTCTGTACAAGATTGTCTGATTGGGACATGCAGGTATGCCTCTTTTAGGTCCAAAGTTACAAGCCAAGCCCTCTTGCCCAGCATAGGCAGTAGCTGCTGAAGAGTCAACATCTTGAATTTTGGAACTTCCAGAAACGTATTTTGTATAGACAGGTCCAGAATTGGTCTCCAGGTTTTGTCCTTCCTGGGTACTAGAAAAAGTCTGGACTAAAATCCTTGCCCCTGCTCTTGTTGTGGTACTTGCTGAATGGCCCTCATATCCATGAGGGCTGTAATTTGTTTTTGTGCCTCTGCCCATTGATTGGATGGCAGGTTTGGCATGCCCTCGGACCTTGGTATAATGGAACCTGTAGCCTTGGGACACTATGTTCAGAGCCCATTTGTCTTGGGTAACCATTTGCCAATTTGATGAAAAAAGTAAGGGGCTGTCAAAAGAAAACTGCTTGGAACTGGTAGAGGAAAGTCATTGGGACTGTTTCCTGTAAGGCTGTGATTTGTCTTCTCCGCTTTTGGAGGTAGGAGCACCCCATTGTTTAGGTCTGTATGAGCCTTGGGGTTGAGATCTGCCTCTGGGACGTCTGTATCTGCCTCTTTGTGGTCTGTCTGAGACTGGAAAGGACCAATTTTTAGAAGGCCAGTTCCTGCTAAACCTGAGTGGCTGTACCTGTAAGAAATCCTTTACTGTCTGCATGGATTTTGCTTTATCCTCCATTTTTTTCAACACCTCTTCTGCTTTAGCACCAAATAAAGTATCATGCTGTAATGGTGCATCTAATAATTTTGCTTTAACATGATCAGGCAGATTTTGTTCCTTTAACCAAGCATGACTTCTAATCATAACCACATTGCAAAGTATGCTTTCCTACTTGTTCAGTTGCATGCAATAAATTCTGTAATTCTTTGTTCTCTGAACTTTCAGTATTTGTCAACATTTTTTGGTTAAGTAGTGACATTAAGTATTGCTGATATTTAAGCATATGAAATTGACAATTTAAAGCTCTTACAGCCAGGGTGGCAGAAGTGTAAACTTTTTTCCCCCCATCTGTCTAGAGCCCTAGAATCCCTATCAGAGGGGACAGGGTTTTTTACAGTGGAAGCTTTAACCCCCTTGGGACCCTGAGATATAGTTTCTGGGTCTGCTGCGGGGATTTTATATATGAATTTATGAGAATCCGGGACCCTGTAGTATCTGTCTGGCTTAGCAGGTGCAGGGGGTAAAGAGTCAGGGGACAGTCCGGACTCTGAAAATACATCAGCTACAATGTCTAAAACAGGTGGAATAGCTAGGGGTCTGTGCTGAGGGAAGAAGCAGGAAGTCTCTGAGCCTTTTCTTAGACTCAGAATAATCTTGGCTCTCCCAGTGGAAATGCTTCCTCATAGTATGCAATGTTTCCCCAAAAGAATAGTCCTCAGGAGGAGAGGCTGTAATCCTCATAGGGAAGCATGGGGTAATCCTGTTCAGAAGAGGAATCAGAAGAAATAGAAACCTGATCAGAAGAATCATACTCTGTCTCTTGCCTAGGCCTCTTATTAGGAGGGGGATGGGAGCCCCAAGTAATTAGGTCTTCGGCCATTTTGAGCATCTGTTTTTTAGGCATGGAAGTCTGAATAGGCGAATGCTGTACTTATCTCTTTGTCTTTAGTGCTTTAGTCTTTGTCTTTGAAGCTGAAGATGGCTTAACATATAATTGTGTCGGTCTGAAGACACCCTCAGAAGCCAATGCCTGCTCAGCGGCTCCGGACCCATCTGAGGGATTGATTTCCGAGTGTCCAATACCTTGAGTTTCCAGAGGCCCAGTTGGCTCCATGTGGGAGTCGGTAGCGGCCTGTGGCTCTGAGGTAGTGGGCACCAGGGGCTGCGAAAGTGCCTCACTGAGAACTGGCGACTGGCCTAGAAGAGGCTTTGTCATCGGTTTTGGACCTCGGATGCCCATCCTTGTGTTTTTTGTAAACTCCGGTTGTCGGCTGTTCCGCCGGCATTATATAATTAAATCGTCGGCCAAAGTAATGAAATGCAAAATCGAACAGATGCTTGATAGTGCATTGGTTGAGTCTAGCACAAAACCGACAGCTAGCAACGTTGTGATCAGGGCCTAGGCAAGGAATACAGTAAGAGTGAAAATCCTTATGAGGTATTTGCTTCCCACAAAAAATACAGTTGTTAACTTTTTCTGACATCGGTCTGGAGCAAGAAAAAAGTTTCCCCAACGGGGTACTTAGCTTTACTGAAGACTTCGGTTTTGAAATTCAGATTTGAAAATCTCAGGAGTCAACCGACCGGCACTTATGAACTGCTTTTGCTTCGGGCACCGCACGGCAAGAAAGACTGAAGAAAATGGCATCGGCTGCATCTTTCATACCCCTGGTGCACTGACGTCAAGGAAGAGGTGACAGCAACCGACGCCGGACCTAGACTTTGGAATTCTGGCCGACTGCGGGTAGCCTGCCAGCAGGATAACCCAAGAGTAATGACTGCAACAGTGAAACACAATGAACACCTACCAATGCATAAACACTACTCACCGCAGGAATAGTTACCTCTGTGAAATTTATTAGAGAACCCTAAATACTTTGAAATCAGAACATAAATCCAATTAAATTAAAAGTAAAATCCAAGAGTACATACCAAAGTACAATAAGAAAGTACAGTTGTGTACACTTACCATAAATGTAGATGTTAGAGTGTATTCACTGTTGCAGTCATTACATTTGGGTAATCTGCTGGCAGGTTGCCCTCAGTCGGCCTGAATAACAGCGTCTTGGGTCCTGCGTCGGTTGCTGTCTCCTCTTCCATGATGTCAGGGGTATAAAACATGCAGCCGATGCAATTTTATTCAGTTTTGCTTGCCCCAGATGTCAGGTGCCCCCCAAATGGGGAGCAAAAAAAAAAAAAAAAAATATATATATATATATATATATATAAATATATAAATAAACAGAAATATATGTAAATGCACTTTTAGCAACATAAACTTTACCTTCACCTAAAAGCAAATACACCACAAAAGGCTTTAGAAAACAGTGAAGGAAAGAGAAGTTATAGCAAAGGGGGATGGCGGGTGGGTAACCCGGACTACAACAGTGAATACACTCGAACATCTACATTTATGGCAAGTGCACATAACTGTACTATGTTCTTAGTGTTTCACTGTTGCAGTCATTACATTTGGGTAGAATCCCAAAGTTATGGATGGGAGGATGGAAGTAAATAGCATTAGGAGCGGCTATTAAGGCCCTGCAGAACTGCAGTGGCAAAGCCTGCCCTAGATTTGGAGAAGACAGGCAAATGATAATGCCTTGTGAAGGTATGAACAGAGCTCCAAGTAGCAGCTTCTAGAATGTCTTTGGTTGGAACTCCTCTTAGAAAAGCTGCTGAGGTAGTGGCAGCCTTGGTGAAATGTGACCTGATCCCTTTGGGCACAGGTTTACCATGGTGCAAGTAGCAGAAACAAATGCAGTGGCATATCCACTTAGAAACAGTCTGCTTTGATATAGCTTTCCCTCTGATCCTACAGCAAATGCCATCAGTATTTGCTCAGACTTTCTAGAGATTTGGTCCTGTTTAAGTAGAATCTTAGTTGTCTGTGTACGACCAATGAATGCAGAATCCGCTCCCCCTTGTTCTGTTTATTTGGGTAAAATGTTAGCAGGTGAATTTTTGGTTAAGAGCCACACTGGATATCACCTTAGGCATAAAAGAAGGATTGGTCCTGAGGGACACCCTGTCCGGGTAAAATGTAATAAAAGGCTCCACAGCCATGAGAGCCTGAAGTTCTGAAACCCTTCTTGCTGAAGTGATTGCCAAGAGGAAAGCTGTTTTCCAAGATAAAAATGTTATATCCGCAGTAGCTGCTGGTTGAAAAAGGAGGAAGGGTGAGTTTTTCCAGCACAAAATTGAGGTTCCATGCAGGAGTTGGTGATCTTCTGGGAGGCCTTACATTTTGGCCCCTCTAAGATACTGTTTAAGCAGAGGATGAGAAAAGAGGGGAGGCTCCGTGTTGTAATGAGCCAAGATGGCAGAGGCATGGATTTTTATTGAAGAAAAAGATAGGTCTTTGTCAAGCATCTCAATCAAATATTGTAAACTCTGAGGGATACTGGGCCTTGCTGTGTCCGTTCCTTGTGCTTGGGTTCCAAGCACAGAATCTCTCAGCATAAGATTTTCTAGTACTAGGCCTTCTGGCTTCCAAAATGACATCCATCACAGATTTACTGAGAGGTGGTGTTTGAATAATTAAATGATCAGCCATGCTGCAAGGTTCAGAGTTTGGAGAGGAGTGTGCAGAATTTGATTGTTCTGCTGAGACAGTAGATGAGGTATATGAGGCAAGTACTAAGGAGGAAGTTGAGACATATTCCTTAGAATTGGGTACCAGTGCTGGCGAGGCCAGTCCAGAGCAACTAGGATATTTTTTGTTTTTTCCTGTCTGACCTTTAGTAAGATCTTGGCGAGAAGAGGCAGAGGGGGAAAGGCATAGACTGTTTCTCCAACTGAAGGATAGGGCATCCACTTTCCATGCTTTTCTGTGATATGTCCTTGTGCAGAATTTGTCCAGTTGATAACTTTGGGGAGAGGCAAATAGATCTATGTCTGGGCTCCCCCATTTCTGTGTTAACATGCTGAATATTTGTGGATCCAGTTTCCACTCGTGCGGGTTCATAAGATTTCTGCTTAGGTCGTCTGCCAGAGTATTTTGTTTTCCTGGCAGGAATTGAGCTTGAAGATGTATTTGGTAAGTCAAAGCTGTGTTCCACAATGCCATGACTAGTCTGCAAAGTGGGTAGGAATGTGTACCCCACCCTGCTTGTTTATGTACCACATAACCGTGGTGTTGTCCGTCTTTATCAGTAGTTGTCCTGGATGAAGCAAGTCCTTGAAGGCTGTCAGAGCATTCTGAACAGCTAGCATCTCTTTCTGGTTCATATGCAGATGCATTTGTTTTGGACTCCATTTGCCCTGAATGCATCTCCCCACCAGGTGCCCCCCAAGCATAGTATGATGAGTCTGTAGTTAGGGTTTGGGTGGCAGGGGGTAGAGTGAATGACAGTCCCTTGTTTTGGTGACATGTCTCTGCCCACCAAAGAAACTCCTGTTGTAGACAGGGAATGAGAGGAATCATTGTTTCCAGACTGTGACAATGTTGACTCCATAAACTTTAGGTACCACTGACGTTTCCTCATATGCAGTCTCGCATATGTAATTAGAAGAATGCAGGAAGCCATGAACCCCCAAAACTTGCAGAATTTGTCTTGCAGATAACTGGGTTTTTGTTGCCATTTCTTTGAAGTATGTTGTCAGTTGCCTTTGTTTGTCTGGCATAAGGTAAGCCATCTGGGCAGTTATATTCAAGCTTGCACCCAGGAATGTAATTATTTGAGAGGGTACCAGTTGGGATTTATTTTCGATTATTGTGTACCCTAGGCATGTTAGAAACCTTTTTAGAAATGCCAGATGTTAAAGAAGAGTGTCCTTGTCCTCTGCTTGAATGAGACAGTCGGATAAGGATACATTTGTATGCTTCTTTGTCTGCAGAATGCAATTACTGGTGCCAGGCACTTTGTAAAGATCCTGGGTGCAGTAGATAAGCCAAAGGGCAGTGCAGAGAATTGGTAATGCAAAAAACCTGCCTTGAAGCGGAGGTATCTTATTCATGATTCCCTTATTGGGATATGCAGGTATGCCTCTTAAGTCTAGAGTCACTAACCAAGCGTTCCTGCCCAGCATAGGCAGTAGCTGTTATAAAGTCAGCATTTTGAATTTTGGAATGTCCAGGAACGTGTTCAAAATCGATAAGTCCAGTATTGGACGCCAGACATTGTCTTTTCTGGGTACCAGGAAAAGTCTTGAATAAAACCTTGTCCTTTTTCCTTTTCTGGTACTGGTTGAATAGCCCCATATCCATGAGGGACATAACTTGTTTCTGAGCCTCTGCCCACTGATTTTGTGGCAGATCTGGCCAACCGTTTGGAATTGGCAAAGTATGGAAATGAAATCTGTACCCCTGGGATACTATGTTTAATACCCACTTGTCCTGGGTAATTAACTGCCAAGTTTGAGCATGAAGTGCTAGTTTTCCCCCCAAGGGGGCTGCCAAAAGATAAATGCTTGGTGAATGTAGAGGGAAGTCACTGAGACTGCTTAATGTAGGGTTGTGCTTTGTTTCCTCCAGATTTGGAGGTGGAGGCACCCCATTGCTTTGACCTGTAAGAACCCTGTGATTGGTATCTGGAGCCTTTTGAGCACCTGGTGTCTCTGCTGGACACAGGAAAGGACCAATTTTTAGTAGGCCAGTGCCTACTGAACCTGTGTAGCTGCACTTGTAAGAAATCTTTTACAGTTTGCATAGATTTAGCTTTGTCTTCCATTTTCTTTAAAACCTCTTCTGTCTTATTGCCATGCTGCAAGGGGCATCCAACAACTTAGCTTTAACATGATCAGGCAGATTTTGCTCCTTGAGCCAGGCATGCCTTCTAATCACAGATCCAGTAACTGCGGCCCTGCAAGAGGCCTCCAAGGAATCAAAACCACATTGCAACGTATGCTTTCCAAACTGTTCTGTTGAATGCAGTAATTCCTGTAATTCTTTATTTTCCACACAATCAGAAATCAACATCATTTTCTATTTCAATAAGCCCATAACATGCTGTTGATATTTAAGCATATGAACTTGTCAGTTTAAGGCCCTAACTGCAAAGGTTGCAGATGTATAAATCTTCTTTCCCCATCTATCCAGTGCCCTGGAATCTCTATCAGAGGGGGTAGGATTTTTGGCTGTAGAGGCCTTTACACCTTTGGGACCCTGTGGGATAGTCTCAGGATCAGCAGCAGGATTTTTGAATAGAAATTTGTGGGAGTCAGGAACCCTGTAATATCTGTCTGGCTTACTAGGAGCCGGAGGTAGGGAATCAGGAGCCATGATTGATTCCGAAAACACATCATCAACAATGTCTAATACAGGAGGTATTGCCAAAGGCCTATGCTGAGGAAGAAGGAGGAAATCCCTAAGCCTCTTTTTTGATACAGAGAAATTCTGACTCTCCCAGTGAAATTGTTCCATTAAAAGTATGCAAAGTTTCTCCAAAAGAGTAATCCTCAAAAGGAGATGCAGATGGGATGGATTCTTCTGCATCAGAATCCCCACAGGGTGGAATAGAAAATTCCTAATCAGAAGAGGAATCAGAAGAAATGGAAACCTGATCTGAAGATTCATAATCAGTGCTTTGCCTAGGCCTCTTAGCAGGGGGGTGGGGATGGGAACCCCTGATCAAGGTAATTAAGTCCTCAGCCATTTTGATCATCTGTTTTTTTAGGCATAGGGCCCTGAGCACGGGGCTCATATGTCATTTTTTTTTTTACACAGAAAATGTTTTTGATCTTGTTTTTGAGGCTGGCATCGGTTTTATATAAAAATGTTGAGGCCTGCAAACACCCTCAGAAGCCAGTGCCTGCTCAGCGGCTCCGGACCCATCCAAGAGAGAGACATCCGCGGGTTCAATACTCTTGAGAATCTCGTGGCATACCGGACTCCGCATGGGTCTCGGTAGAGCCTGTGACTCAAAAGTAGTGGGTATCAGGGGCTGTGAAAGCACCTCACTGAGTACGGGCGACTAGCTTAGAAGTTGTTTCATCGTCTGTTTTGGACCTCGGTGGTCTGTCTTTTTCTTTGCATTTTTTTGTGAACTCCGATAGTCGGATTGCTAACCGACGACATTTCAGGGTAATTAAATCTTGATCCAAAATATTTAGAAGCAAAAATATACAGACGCTTAATAGTGCATTGGTTAAATCTAGCACAAAACCGACAGCAAGGCACATTATGATTTGGGCCTAGGCAAGGAATACAGTAAATATGAAAATCCTTATGAGGTATTTGCTTCCCACAAGTAATGCAATTATTAACTTTTACTGACATCGGTAAGGAGCAAGAAAAAGTTTCCCCAACGGGGTACTTAGCTTTAGTTAGAAGACTTTGGTTCAGAAACTTGAATGCGAAAATTTCAGGAGTCGGCCGACTGGCACTTGCGAACTGCTTCGTGCACCACGCGGCAAGAAAGACTGAATAAAATGGCGTCGGCTGCATGTTTTATACCCCTGACATCATGGAAGAGGAGACAGCAACCGATGCAGGACCCAAGACTTTCTTATTCAGGCCGACTGAGGGCAACCTGCCAGTAGATTACCCAAATGTAATGACTGCAACAGTGAAACACGAAGAACATCAAGCACTGTAATGTTAACAGTTCATTGTGAACCAAGCTTCTTGCACATCTACACAAAAAATGCACCTTTGCATCTCAGTGGACACGCACGCTGCACATGGACAGACTGTACACTTAAGATTTTAACTGTTAAATAGATAAGCTGAGCCAATCAAATGCACTAACAGGAAAAAGTTAAAACAGAAATACCCCTTTAAAAACAACGTAAAATTATATAAAATGAACAGTTTGGGGAATATTCTTAAGGATTTACAACTCTACCCAATACTAGGGCAGTCAAAGCAGAATGCTTAGCTCAAATGAAAGCAGCATCTCTGTTAAGCAGAGTTGTCAATAGTCTGCACATCACAGACATATGAAGTTCTTTCATTTCATGCATTCATCAGCTTTATCCTACTCAAGAGTCCTTAGAGAGCAGGAGACTTTAGTACCCCCAACTGCAAAAGACAAAAAAATAACTAATTATGGATGAAAAGCCAAGCAAATCTATCACAAAACACACACACACACACACACACACACACACACACACACACACACACACACACACACACACACACACACACACACACACACACTAATTTATAAACAGTATGTTTCTGTGATACAGCAAAAAACTACAGCACAGGGGGAAGCCCATATGCACACTAGAAGAACATGCATAGCCAGCACCAACAACCAGGAACCAAACAGTAGAACCAGGAGCTCTGAGGACGTTAACAGCATTACTGTACTACCTACTTGACGTTCTGTCCAAGTGTATTATAAATTTACATTATGTACTAATTTTTTTAACTCATTACAGCCTAATGACACCTACGGGTGTTTCTGTAGTTATATCCTACTAATGCCTCTAGGCCTCTAATATAGTCTGTTCATATTTGCAATAATAATTACAAAACCATACTACATATAAGCTATTGAAAGATTTCATCTTATTGGTTACACAATGGACAACAAAAAGTACAGTTGTGTACACTTACCATAAATGTAGATGTTGGAGTGTATTCACTGTTGCAGTTATCACATTTGGGTTATCTGCTTGCAGTAGCCCTCAGTCGGCCTGATTAACAAAGTCTTGGGTCCTATGTTGGTTGCTGTCTCTTCTTCCATGACATCAGGTTGTCAGGGGTATAAAACATGCAGCTGACACCATTACATCAGTTTTTCTAGCCACAGATGTCAGGTGCCCCCTTAATGGGAAGCAATAAAACATATGTATACAAATATACAAGGATATACCCCCAATAAAAAAGCAAATACACCAAAAAGCTTTTAAGCATAATAAAGAAGAGTAGAAGTATAGCCAAAGAAATTAGGGGGCTGGAGGGAGGGTAACCAGGACTTCAACAGTGAATACACTCGAACATCTACATTTATGGCAAGTGTACACAACTGTACTATGTTCTGCGTGTTTCACTGTTGCAGTCATCACATTTGGGTAGATTCCCAAAGCTAAGGATGGGAGGAGGAAGCTAAACAGCATTAGGACCAGCTATAAGACCCTGCAAGACTGCAGTGGCACAGCCAGCTCTGGACTTAGAGAAAACTGGCAAATGGTAATGCTTGGTGAAGGTATTTACAGAACTCCAGGTAGCAGCTTTTAGGATGTCCCTGGTAGGAACACCTCTGAGAAAGGCTGTAGAGGTAGATGCAGCCCTGGTTGAATGGGGTCTGATCCCCTGTGGGATAGGTTTTCCGTGGTGCTTATGGCAGAAATTAATGCAATGGCCTATCCATTTAGAAATGGTTTGCTTCAAGACAGCCTTCCCCTCTGCACTGCAGCAAATGCTACCAGCAGTTGTTCAGATTTCCTTTGAGGTTTAGTCCTATCCAAGTAAAATCTAAGTTGTCTGTGCACATACAAGGAGTGAAGTATCCATTCCCCTTTGTTCTGTGGATTAGTAAAGAAGGTTGGCAAATGAATGGACTGATTGAGAGTCACACTGGATACCACCTTGGGCATGAAGGAGGGATTGGTTCTGTGGGACACCCTGTCCGCATGAAAGATGATGAAAGGCTCCATTAACAAGAAAGGAATTTTAAATGTGCACTAGCAGCTGCTCGAAGAAGGAGGAAAGAGCGCCTCCTCCCCAGACTGGAGTTGGGGGGGCCCTGGGGGGGTGGTTTTTTTTTTTTCTTGAGGAACTGCTTTGAACAGTGGAAGAGAGAAGAGGAGGGTTTGTTGTTATGATGAGAATGGAAGCTGGATGTGAGCTTTTTGATGGAGGAAAAAGAAAGAAGTCTTGTGAAGCATCTCAGTTATTAAAATGTTAAAAATTGTGAAGGCTGTTGGGCTGCTGGCTCATCCTTGAGACTGGTTTTCTAGTACTAGGCCTCCTTGCATCTAAAATGATATGTGCAGAATCTGGTTACCACCTTGGGCATGAAGGAGGGATTGGTTCTGTGGGACACCCTGTCCGCATGAAAGATGATGAAAGGCATAAACTTTTTCCAGCTGAACCATAAGGGCCTGTAATTCAGATACCCTTCATGCTGAAGTGATTGCTAAAATAAAGGCTGTTTTCCAAGAAAGGAATTTTAAATGTGCACTAGCAGCTGGCTCGAAAGGAGGAAGAGCGAGTTTCTCCAATCCAGACTGGAGTTGGGGCTCTCCTGGGTGGTCTTAAATTTTTGGCCCCTCTTGAGGAACTGCTTGAACAGTGGATGTGAGAAGAGGGGAGGTTCTGTGTTATAATGAGCTGAAATGGCTGAGGTGTGAATTTTGATGGAGGAAAAAGAAAGTCCCTTGTGAAGCATCTCAGTTAAGTATTGTAAAATCTGAGGTAAGTTGGACGCTGCTGTGCTCATCCCTTGAGACTGGTTCCAGGCACAGAACCTTTTCCATTTTTAAGCATAATATTTTCTAGTACTAGGCCTCCTTGCATCTAAAATGATATCCATCACTGGTTTACTGAGGGATGGTAAGGAAGAGATTAGGTAATTAGCCAGGCTGCTAGGTTCAGGGTTTGAAGCTGAGGGTGCAGAATCTGGTTCTCCTGCTGAGACAAAAGGGTAGGGGTCAGAGGCAGGTGCCATGGGACCAACAGTGACACACTGCGCAAGAGGGGGTACCACTGTTGGCATGGCCAGTCTGGTGCAATCAATATCGTCCTTGGTTTGTCCTGTTTGATCTTTAGCAGTACTTGGGAGAGTAGAGGCAGAGAAGGAAAGGCATAAACTTTTTCCAGCTGAAGGACAGGGCATCCACTTTCCAAGCCTATTTGTGGGGAGTCCTTGTGCAAAATTTGTCCATTTGATAGTTCTGGGGGGAGGCAAACAGGTCTAATTCTGGGCTTCCCCATTTGTCTGTCAACATGTTGAAAATCTTTGGTTCCATTTTCCACTCGTGTGGGTCCATGAGGTATCTGCTTAGTCTGTCTGCCTGTGTATTTAGTTTTCCTGGCAGGAATTGAGCTTGACAATGCACTTGGTAGCTAATCACTGTATTCCACAATGCCATGGCTTGTCTGCATAGGGGGTAAGAATGGGTACCCCCCTGCTTGTTTATGTACTACATAACAGTGGTGTTGTCCGTCTTTACCATTAATTATCCTGGAATGTGGTCCTTGAAAGCTGTCAAAGCATTCTGTACAGCTATTTCTTTTTGACTGATATGCAGGTGCATTTGACTTGGGTTCCATTTGCCCTGAATGCACTTCCCTGCCAGGTGAGCCCCCCCATGCATAGTCTGATGCATCTGTTGTTAGGGTTTGGGCGGCAGGGGGTACAGTGAATGGTAGTCCCTTGTTTTGGTGGCAAGCCTCTGCCCACCAAAGAAACTCTAGGCGTAGGCAAGGTATGATAGGAATCATTGCTTCTAGATTCTGAGAATGTTGACACCATAGGTTTTTTTTAGATACCATTGTAGTTTCCTCATATGCAGTCTTGCATATGGAATTAGAAGAATGCAGGAGGCCACGAACCCCCAAGGCTTGCAATATTTGCCTTGCAGATAGCAGGGTTTTCGTGGCCATTAGTTTGAAGTAGGTTGTCAGATGAATTTGTTTCTCTGGCGTGAGGAAAGCCATCTGGGAAGTTGTATTCAAGCTTGCTCCAAGGAATATAATTTGTTCACAGGGTACCAGGTGTGATTTCTTTTCGTTTATGGTGTACCCCAGACAACTTAGCACCCTTTGTACAAAGGCCAGATGATTCAAAAGTTCTGCCTGAATTAGACAATCATCCAGGTATGAGTATATTTGAATATTTCTTTGCCTGCAAAATGCAATGACTGGAGCTACACACTTTGTGAATACCCTGGGCGCAGTAGATAAGCCAAAGGGCAGTTCAGAGAACTGATAGTGCATGTAGCCTGCTTTGAAGCATAAGTATCTTCTGCAAGATTCCCTGATTGGGATGTGCAGGTATGCTTCCTTTAAATCGAGAGTTGCCAACCAGGCATTTTTTCCTAGCATAGGAAGCAACTGGTGAAGAGTCAGCATCTTGATTTTTGGAATCACCAAATAGGTGTTTAGAGTGGACAGGTCCAGGATAGGACGCCATGAATTGTCTTTTCTGGGTACCAGGAAAAGTCTTGAGTAGAAACCTTGTCCCTTTTCCTCCTCTGGTACAGTCTGAATAGCCTTTATGCTTAAAAGAGAGAGTACTTGCTTTTGAGCCTCTGCCCAATGATTTGGGGGTAGACCTGGCCAACCGTTTGGGGTTAGTAAGGTGTGGAAGTGAAATCTGTATCCTTGGGACACTACATTTAAAACCCATTTGTCCAGGGTAACGAGTTCCCAGTTTTTGGCATGCAGAGCAATCTTTCCCCCTAAAGGAGCAGTCAGTTGAGAAGTGCTTGGAAATTTTAAAGTCAAGTCATTGAGACAGCTTTCCATAGGGGGGAGTCTTACTACTCCCTGATTTGGAAGCGGAAACCCCTCACTGCTTAGTCTTGTGCATACCCTGGGACTGAAACCTGGGGTTTCTGCTAGGTCTGGGTTTGGATTGAGAAGGCCTGGAAGAGGCAGGAAGGGACCAATTCTTAGAGGGCCAATGTCTACTAAATCTTGGAGGCTGAACTTGTAAGAAATCTTTAATAGTTTGCATAGATTTAGCTTTATCCTCCATCTTTTTAAGAACTACTACTGCTTTGTTGCTAAACAGGTGGTCCTGATTTAAGGAAGCATCTAACGGTTTAGATTTAACATGATCAGGCAAAGATTGTTCCTTAAGCCAAGCATGCCTTCTAAGTACACACCCAGTGACAGCAGCCCTGCAAGAGGCCTCTAATGAATCAAACCCACACTGAAAAGTATGTTTTCCAACCTGTTCAGCAGAATGCATTAAATCCTGTAAATCCTTATTTTCAGCACAGTCAGGAATCAACATAATTTACTGTTTAAGCAATCCAATAATATGTTGTTGATACTGACAGTTTAAGGCCCTAATGGCTAAGGTTGCATAACTGTATACCTTCTTACCCCATCTATCCAGCGCCCTTGAGTCTCTATCATAAGGGGTAGGATTTTGGGCAGTAGAAGCCTTAATGCCCTTGGGTCCCTGTGAAATAGTCTCAGGATCCGCAATAGTATTTTTAAAAAGGAACTTGTGAGAATCAGGAACCCTGTAATATCTATCAGGTTTTCTGGGAGTAGGAGGCAAAGAATCAGGAGCCAAACTACATTCAGAAAAGGCATCATCAACAATGTCTAGAACAGGAGGGATAGCTAAAGGCCTGTGTTGAGGCAGGAGTAAGACGTCCCTAAGCCTCTTTTTCGAATCAGAGTAATCCTGGCTTTCCCAGCGGAAATGCTTCCTAAGAGTACGCAAAGTTTCACCAAAAGAAAAATCCTCTGGAGGGGAGGCAGAGGGAATAGAGTACTTTGCATCAGAATCCTCATAAGTAGATAAGGGTAAATCCAGATCATCAGAAGAAACAGAAATTTCAGAATCCTGAATCCTGGTCAGAAGATTCATAAACAAATTCAGTCCTAGGTCTCTTAGAAAAGGATGGTTGGCTTCCCCTGATTAAAGTTATAAGGTCTTCAGCCATTCTTTCATTTGTTTTTTAGGCATAGAAGCCTGTGCATGCGGACTGGGCATCTGTTTTCTAGGCATGGTTCGAGCTTTAGGCCTTAAAAAGAAAGTACAGTTTTGTACCTACCATAAATGTAGATGTTCGAGTGTATACACTGCTGCAGTCATTACACTTGGGTTATCCGGCCATCAGGCGGTTCCTCAGTCGGCCTGAGTTCCAAAGTCTTTGTCCGGCGTCGGTTGCTGTCGCCTCCTCCCTGACATCAGTGCGACAGGGGTATATAAGATGCACCCAATGCCATTTTCTTCAGTTTTTCTTGCCCCAGATGTCAGGTGCCTCCAAATAGGTAG
Source organism: Protopterus annectens (assembly GCF_019279795.1). Classification (NCBI taxonomy): domain Eukaryota; kingdom Metazoa; phylum Chordata; order Ceratodontiformes; family Protopteridae; genus Protopterus; species Protopterus annectens. The sequence goes on from NC_056728.1 coordinate 708,581,442, forward strand.
ACAATTCCAATTGCTAATAAAACATACATAAGAAAAGCAAAAAACAACTTACAGCTACCAGCAGATACTCCCCATAGGTAGTAAGGGTAGAAGACATAGGTACGTACCAGCCAGTAAGAAGGGAAGGAGGGAGGGTAACCTGGACTGCAGCAGTGTATACACTTGAACATCTACATTTATGGTAGGTACAAAACTGTACTATGTTCATCGTGTTTGCAGTCATTACACTTGGGTAGAATCCCAAAGCTGAGGTAGGGTGGCTGGTTCTATAAGGCATTAGAGGTGGCTAAGGCCCTGCAGCACTGCAGTGGCGAAGCCAGCTCTGGATTTAGAGTAGAGTATAGAGGCAGATGGTAATGCTTGGTGAAGTTATGTACAGAACTCCAAGTTGCTGCTTCCAAAATATCCTTGGTAGGTACTCCCCTGAGGTAAGCAGTTGAAGTGGCTGTTGCCCTGGTGGAGTGAGATCTAATGCTGCTAGGTACAGGTTTTCCATGGTATGTGTAGCAGAAACATATACAATATCATATCCATTTTGAAATAGTCTGTTTTGAAATGGCTTTTCCCTGTGCACCTGCAGCATATGCTACCAATAATTGCTCAGATTTTCTGAAAGCTTTGGTTTTGTCCAAGTAGAAGCGCAACTGCCTATGAATGTCCAAAGAGTGCAGTAGTCTCTCCCCTTTATTCTGTGGTTTAGGATAAAAAGTTGGCAGGTGAATAGTTTGGTTTAGAGCCACACTGGATACCACCTTTGGCATAAACGTAGGGTTAGTTCTTAAAGACACCCTGTCCTGGTGGAAAATAAGGAAAGTTTCCACTGCCATTAGTGCCTGTAATTCGGAAACTCTTCATGCTTATGTTATTGCCAGGAGCACAGCAGTTTTCCAAGAGATATATTTTAATTCAGCTGTGTTAGCTGGCTCAAAAAAAGGTAGTTTTTCCAAAACAAAGTTGAGGTCCCAAGTTGGAGTAGGTGCTCTACGGGGCGGTCTCATGTTTTTAGCCCCTCTGAGGTACTGTTTTAACAGAGGATTAGAGAAAATTGGTGGATCCGTGTTGTAATGAGCAGAGATGGCAGAGGCTTGGATCTTGATGGATGAGAAGGAGAGGCCTTTGTCCAGCATCTCAGTTAAGTATTGTAGTATCTGAGGAATGTTTGGGACAAGAGGGTCAAGGCTGTGAGCTTGGTTCCAGGCACAGAATCTCTTCCATTTATCCGAATAGGCTTTCCTGGTACTTGGCCTTCTGGCCTCCAGAATGACATCTATAACAGCTTTGGAGAGAGGCATTGCTTGCTTGACTAAGGTGTCTTCCATGCAGCTAGGTTTAAGGTCTTTAGCTGGCTGTGTAGTATTTGACTGTTGTGCTGAGTCAGCAGATGTGGGATTTGAGGCAAAATCCAGGGTGGTTCTTCTGCTAAGCTCCTTAAGATTGGGTACCAGTGCTGGTGTGGCCAGTCTGGTGCAATCAGGATCATCTTTGGCTCTTCTTGCCTGCCTTTTATGAGTACCTTTGGCAGGAGAGGTAGTGGTGGGAAAGCGTATACTTGTAGGTTTTCCCAGCTGAATGAGAGGGCATCCACTTTCCATGCTTGTGGATGGTAACTCCTTGTGCAGAATTTTTGTAGCTGGCAGTTTATTGGGGATGCAAACAGATCTATGTCCAGGCTCCACCATTTCTGTGTTATCATTCTGAATATTTGTGGATTCAATTCCCATTCGTGGGGATCCATGATGTTTCTGCTTAAGTCGTCTGCCAGTGTGTTTCTCTCTCCTGGCAGGAATTGTGCTTGCAGGTGAACTTGAAGGTTTATAGCTGTGTTCCACAAGGTCATGGCTTGTCTGCATAGGGGGTAGGAGTGAGTGCCCCCTTGCTTGTTTAAATACCACATAACTGTGGTGTTGTCTGTCTTTAATTAGTAGTTGTCCTGGATGCAGCAGGTCCTTGAAAGCTATAAGGGCATTTTGTACAGCTAGCATCTCTTTTTGATTGATGTGAAGATGCCTTTGTTCTGCGGGCCACGTGCCCTGAATACATTTGCCTGCCATTTGTGCTCCCCAGGTGTAATCCGATGCATCTGTTGTCAGTGTTTACCTGGCTGTGGGTTTGGTAAAAGGCTGTCTCCTGTTGTGGTGACAAGCTTGAGCCCACCACTGAAACTCCTGTTGAAGGCAAGGGATTAGTGGTATAACTGTTTCCAAACTTTGACAGTGTTGAGACCATACATTCTTTGGGTACCATTGTAGTTTCCTCATATGCAGTTTGGCATATGGAATTAGTAGTATGTAGGATGCCATGTAACCCAAAGCCTGCAGAATTTTTCTTGCAGTGAGTTGGGTCTTTGTTGCCATCAATTGAAAGTATTGAGTCAGTTGTCTTTGCTTGTCTGGCGTGAGATAAGCCATCTGGGCCGTTGTGTTCAAGCTGGCACCCAGAAATATAATCTCTTGTACCCCAGGCAACTTAGTAACTTTTTTACAAACGCCAGATGCTTTAGAAGAATGTCCTTGCTCTCTGCTTGAATCAGGCAGTCGTCCAGGTACGGATAAATTTGAATTCCTTTTTGTCTGCAAAATGCAATTACTGGTGCCAGGCACTTTGTGAAGACCCTGGGCGCAGTAGATAAGCCAAAGGGCAGTGCAGAGAATTGGTAGTGCATTGAACCAGATATGAATCTGAGGTATCTTCTGCAGTTTTGTCTGATAGGGACATGCAGGTATGCCTCCCTGAGGTCCAAAGTCACGAGCCAAGCTTTCTTGCCCAGCATGGGAAAAATCTGCTTGCTGTAATGTCAACATTTTGAATTTCAGAACATCCAGATAAGTGTTTAGAGATGAAAGATCCAGAATGGGCCTCCAGGCTTTGTCCTTTCTGGGTACCAGAAAGAGTCTTGAGTAAAATCCTTGTCCTTGCTCCTGTGATGGTACCTTTTAAATAGCTCTCATATCCATGAGTGCTGTAATTTGTTTTTGAGCCTCTGCCCATTGATTTGGTGGCAGATTTGGCATTCCTTTTAACCTTGGCAGAGTGTGAAAGTGGAACCTGTAACCCTGAAATACAATGTTGAGAACCCATTTGTCTTTAGTGATCATTTGCCAATTGCGGTAGAACAGTGCCAGTTTTCCTCCCAAGGGGGCTGCCAAGAGGGATTTGTTTGTCAGCTGTAGTGGGAAGTCATTGGAGCTGCTTTTTATATGGTTGGGGCCTGTCTTCCCCTTCTTTCTGGCCTGATACAACCCATTGTCGAGGCCTATATGGACCTTGTGTTTGACCTCTACCTCTTGGACGTCTGTATCTTCTCCTTTGAGGTCTGTCTGTACTTGGAAAGGACCAATTCTTAGTTGGCCAGTTTCTGCTAAATCTAGGAGGCTAAACCTGTAAGAAATCTTTCACCGTTTGCATAGATTTTGCCTAATCCTCCATTTTCTTTAATACCTATTCTGCCTTAACTCCAAACAACACATCCTGCTGCAAAGGTGCATCCAATAATTTTGCTTTAACATGATCTGGTAACGTATGTTCTTTTAACCAAGCATGTCTTCTAATGACAGAGCCTGTAACTGCTGCTCTGTAGGAGGCCCTCTAGAGAATCAAAACCACATTGCAAAGTATGCTTTCCCACTTGTTCAGCTGAATGCAATAAATCCTGCATTTCTTTAAAATTAGGAGGATCTGATTCTAGAAGCATTTTCTATTTTAACTGAGACAGTAAAAATTGGTGATATTTTAGCATGTGAAACTGGCAATTTAAGGCTCTCATTGCTAAAGTTGCAGACGTATATACTTTCTTTCCCCATCTGTCTAATGCTCTGGAATCTCGGTCAGAGGGGACTGGATTCTTGGCTGATGAGGCCTTAACTCCTTTGGGTCCCTGAAAAATAGTTTCAGGGTCAGCTACAGGGCTTTTATACAGAAATTTATGTGAGTCAGGGACTCTGTAGTATGTCAGGTTTAACAAGGGCTGGAGATAAGGAATCAGGATTTAAGCTGGATTCAGTATACACATCATCCACAATATCTAAAGACTGGCGGAATAACAAGGGGTCTGTGTTGAGGTAATAAAAGGAAGTCTCTGACCCTTTGCTTGGATTCTGAGTAATCCTGGCCTTCCCAGTGGAAATGCTCCCTCATGGTATGTAGGGTTTCCCCAAAGGAATAGTCCTCAGGCGGTGAGGCTGATGGAATTGATTCCTCAGCATCACAATCCTCATAAGGGGGTAAAGAGTATCCTAGGTCTGAGGATGAAGAAATGGACACCTGGTCGGATGAGTCATAGTCTGCATCCTGTCTAGGCCTTTTATCAGGAGGGGGATGGGACCCCCTGATCAGAGTGATTAGGTCTTCGGCCATTTTGAGCATTTGTTTCTTAGGCATGGAGGCCTGTCCTGGAGAATGCTGTTTTTGTTTCTTTGATTTTAAAGGAGGCTTAGACTTAGCTGAGGGTTTAATGCTTAACTGAGTAGGTCTGAAGACACCCTCTGAGGCTGTGGGTTGCTCAGCTATTCCGGATCCCTCTGAAAGATTAGTCTCGGTAGGCTGAATAACTTGTGCTCCCGAAGGTCCAGCCATCTCCACGTGGGAGTCAGAGGCAGCCTGTGGTTCTACAGAAGCGGTCGTCAGGGGCTGCGAAGGCACCTGGCTGAAAACCGGAGAACCGGTGACTGGCCTAGAAGAGGCTTTGTCGTCAGTTTTAGGCCTCGGATGCCTATCCTTGTCTTTGCACTTTTTGTGTATTCCGCTCGTCGGAAGTTCCAACAGCATGATATAATTGAATTTTCTACCAAAATAATGTCGGGCAAAATCAAACCGACGTTTAATAGTGCACTTGTTAAACCTAGCACAAAACCGACAACCAGTGACGTCATGGTCTGGGCCTAGGCATGGGATACAATAGGAATGGAAATCCTTATGAGGCATTTGCTTCCCACAAGAAATACAGTTATTAACTTTTACTGACATCGGTCTGAGGCAAGAAAAAGTTTCCCCAATGGCGTACTTAGCTTTGTAGAAGACTTTGGTTCTGGATTCGGAATGAAAATCTCAGGAGATGGCCGAACAGCACTTGCGAACTGCTTTTGCTTTGGGCACCGCTCGGCAAGAAAGACAGAAGAAAATGGCGTCGGCTGCATCTTATATACCCCTGTCGCACTGACGTCAGGGAGGAGGTGACATAAACCGACGCCGGACCAAGACTTTGAAACTCAGGCCGACTGGGGAACCGCCTGATGGCAGGATAACCCAAGTGTAATGACTGCAGCAGTGTAACATGATGAACATGGTGGCATCGGTATAATAAGCAAGTCCGTAGGCCTGAATACACCCTCAGAAGCCGGTGCCTGCACAGCGGCTCTGGACCCATCCAAGGTAGAGACATCCACAGGTTCCACAGTTGAAGCATCTCACGGCATACCTGACTACAAATGGGTCTCAGTTGAGGCCTGCGAATCAGAAGTAGCAGGTATCGGGGCTGCGAAAGTGCCTCACTGAGTACTGGTGAACTGGCAACTGGCTTTGGAGAAGCGCTGTCGGCAGCTTTGGACCTAGGTGGCCTGTCTCTGTCTTTTTCTTTGTGTTTTTTCGGAACGCTGGTAGTCGGATGGATTACTGACGACATATCTGGATAACTGAACCGAGAACCAAAATATTTAGAAGCGTAAATATACTGATGACGGACAGTTTGCTGCTTAAATAAGGCACAAAAAAGACAGAAAGGTACGCCGTGGTCAGGGCCTAGGCAAGGAATACAGTACGAATGAAAATCTTTATGAGGTATTTGCTTTCCACAAGAAATGCAATTATTAACTTTTACTGACATCAGTAAGGAGCAAGAAAAAGTTTCCCCAATGGGATACTTAGCTTTAGTTGAAGACTTCGGTTCTGAAACTCGAAAATGAAAATTTCAGGAGTCGGCCGACTGGCACTTGCGAACAGCTTCTGCTTCAGGCACCACACGGCAAATAAGAATGATGTAATGGCGTCGGCTGCACCTGACGTCACGGAAAAAGAGACCGCAACCAATGCAGGACCCAAGACTTTGTTAATCAGGCCGACTGAGGGCTACTGCAAGCAGATAACCCAAATGTGATGCCTGCAACAGTGAAACACGAAGAACATCTACACTGATATTTATCTGTCTAGTGGTGCTGAAGAAATATTAATAGCTGTTTACATACCATTTATTTATATCATTTTCAAATTTCTCTAAATATCTTAATAACCAAGTAACACAGGCAGAACTGCTTAGTTTCATACAAAGGCTCACAGATGGATGAACAAAATACTTCTATCAGTATGTGTGCAGCTTTGTTACAAAGTAGGACAAAATTAGTACTTGCTGTGTTTATTACAACTTACAAAATACAGTTTAAGATCTAGCATCAAATGAACACTATCACTACAAATATTTGGTGGTGCTAAACAGTTGGCCACTTACATTTCTTTAGTAATCCTTACAGTTCCAGAGATACGAATATTTGTTTGAAATATGAGGACATAATTTGAATTTTGTCAAAAAGTACAGGATGTAGTCATTGGAAGTTAAAAACCTCTAGAACTCCATTGGAGTGAATGAGTTGAATCTTCTCAGGATAGCTTGTCTGTTTCATCTTCCATCTGTTACTTTTTAATGAAGACAGTTGCACCTCCACCAGCTCTATCCTGCTATGATACTTCACTCTTTTTCTGATTTCAGTGTGCATTCTCACTACTCTCGTGTCCCATGACATCTTAAATCAGCATGCAGGCAGCCTGCCCACAGGTACAAGACAAACAACACTTTGGTTTCTTCTGTCAAATGAGCTTTTTAGTTTTGTTGCTAGGACTCAGTCTAGCCAACTTTACTTGTATCTTGTACTTCACATACAGTAGTTATTTAAATCCCTAACATCTTCTGGAGTTTTTTTAATTCATACAGTCTTCTGTATAGTTATATACAATGGTGCATTCAGAGAGTGCATCTATCCAGGTAAGTGCTCACATTTTCTCTTACAACCTACTATTCTTTTTTCTTAACTGTAGTAAAACAGAAGTAGCCATCAGTCTGTTTACCACAGTTTCACTGTAGCCTTAAACAGAATGTTTAAGTCATCAGTGCTCATTCTCAGAAATGGGATGCCCTCACTCTTAGATATTTTGGTGCATTTAATTTTGTCTCCTGAAATGTGGACACCGCAAATTATTCCTGGCATGAGGCAGATGGATATGTGCCCATCTAACGGACTTCTGAATTAAACATTTTTTCAGTTGTCACACACATGCCTTAGTTGTTCTCATATAGCACATTTGTTAGACTCTCTCTACTTTCTTCTTCATACTCTAACATTTTAGGTAATGTTTTCGGTGCTCATGTTTTTCCTTCCAGTGCTAATTTAAACTTATCATCACTCTGATGGCCTCTATTTGTGGCTCATTTGTATTGTTTTTGCTCACTTTTCCCTTTACAGACATGTTTGAATATATGTTTTGGCATTTAAACCAGGTTTGTTAGGACCTCCATCTGCTTTGTCAGCCCGTCTCCTTTTCTATTTCAGCTCCTCTGCACACCTGTAGCTTGTTTCTGCCTTTGTGTACACATACTTAAATCTTCCTTTGCACTGCAATGCTCTACTCCTCGGTCTCAGTACTTGTATGACCTCTCTCCTGTGGGTATAGTATCAGAGTGCGATGCATTTCTGGCTGCATTAGCTTGAAATCGGTCTCACATATGGGCTTGTTTACTTACATGCTCAAATATACCAGCTGCCAGCTCCACCTGAAGCAGGCTCAGACGTCTTTCAGTTGTAAAAAGGCAATAGGGGCATCTTACACCTTATATGTTCCTTATATGTTGTGTTTGCTGTCCTCGTATTCAGGAAAGAGTCTAAAATGTTTGCCAGTTTCTACAGCACAGCAAGTACTCTATTAATCTTTTTTTTTTTTCCTCGTCTGTGTATTGGCTTTTTTTTTTTTTTTTTTTTTTACTCCCTCGGATGTCACTGATACTGGCCTGGCCTCCAGTACCCAAAGTCCATGCCACGTTTACTAGCTGCTCTCCAAATCCCCCTACGCAGACTTGCTCCATTTTTGCTGGGCCCAGTTGTGGATCCAGAAGGCGTCCTGGGGGCTCTTCTCATTTGTGTTTCCATTTGGGTGGGGAGGAAGGGGATTTTTTTAAATGTTTTAATGACCTACCCACTTCCCTTTCCCCACCCACCACTCCCCTCTTTGGAACAACCCCCCTTCTTTAAGGAATATCAATGAACATCCTCCCAGCTGGAATGTACACACCCATACCTTCCCTGCAACTTTGTCAGTTGCCCGATACACTAATTAAACAAAAGTCGACAGGGCATTATCCCTTTATGCCACCACAGTGGCTTAATCTTTTTTCTTCTTCTTCTTATCTCTGAATTGGCTTGAACTTGTTACAATAAGGTTTTTAAAATCTATAATTAGTGACAACCTACACAGGCCTGAAAGAAGGACATAACACTTTTGCAAAACTGTACTTAAGACAGAAATAATTCCTTTTCTCATTGTTTTAATCAGTCTTCAACTCAAGGACACTACTTGTTATGCTTCCAGATTTCTGAATATGTTAATGTACAATAATACAAAGACTGATGTATCAATAAATCTCTCTAGTGCTGTTTATACAGTGTTAAGGAGCTAGCTAGGTTCCTCAACACCTCCTAGTGCTACTACTTGATGAGCCTTAAAATCTGGTGATCTAACTATCTAACACACTACCTGTAAAAGTTAAGCACACTACAGAATCCTTCAAGTGATGAGGAACCCTCAAACTCTCTACTGGAAACAAGTATAGGAGGCTGTATGGTTCCAATGCATATACAAAACCCATAATGATTAATTAAAATTATGACTGTAAAAAAAGGATAATACAGGGCCAGCAATAGCATATATAAAAGAAATAGCAGGTCAAGTCACCACCAGAAAATAAACTCATATCAGAAAGAGGGGGATAAACTCACAAACCAATAAGATGTTTCTGATATACAAGACTGCTAGACTAGCCTAATCATGCAGAGGCAGGGCATCCACTTGCACCACAAAAGAACCCATGATCTCAGGAATGGGCATGGGCCACGGGGGTAGGTCCAGTCATGGGAGAGATATGATAAAGTAGGAGACCACCAACATCCCTATCTCAGAGGAAGGGTTTGGGGAAGTTTGATGCCCGAGCAACTTCTGGTGGAGTCTCATTTACTCATTTTACATCAGTAGGACAATGTCTTTGATGTCACTACAGCAGCACCTTCAATAAACTAAAAACTTTGACTGACCACTGGAATGGCCAGCTCCAAGTATGCAACTCCCTAAAGCATTTCCTGCGACTACAACTATGTTCTTTGTCAAGGTCGACTCTCTAAGAAGTCAAGACAGCCTATCAGACAAAGGATTAAGCTCAAGGTGCCCAAACAGAGCAACTGGGAAATATGGGATTGGCCAGGCACAGTAAATGTGAAGCCATATGAGAGTGGAAGGGGAGAAATTAAAAGAAAAAAATCATATTTAATGATATTAGGCTCTACCTTCTGAGGGAAACCTCTCTGACACTGATGCTCCACCCTTTTATTTTAGAAGGGCAGCAATGAAGTCAGTCAAAAAGCTGCCTTCAAACTCTGCGATGCTAGATATTCAGTGGTGGCCTTAACCTCAAAATCCTAATGAAGAGCATGACCTCTCAACTCTGCCATTGATACATTTCATCACCTTGATTTTTCTCTTCCAGCACTCACATACAGACATCAGTAAGTGTGACTCCTATAAGCCAAGAGACCTCCACAGTGAATAAAATTATAATATTCACTTCCACTTTTCTTACAAAGTAGTAACTACTGCTTGAGGGAAAAAAAATTCTTACCTCTTTTGATTTTAGTGGTATGTCCCCCAAGTACACTTTATACAACTTGCTGATGACAACAGCGTTGTTCCAGTCTACAGCACTGAAAGCAATTTTGAGAAAGAATTAAATTACAGTACACTAAAAACAGTATTTTTTGTCCAAGTTTATAATGCAGGACAGATGTTAATATCCAGCTGTATCCCTGATGTGGTATGCGACAGCTACTGTATTTTTGGCAAAATCACATGTTGCTATTTATTTAACCATTACATACATTACATAACCGAGGAACAGCAATGTACTACTTACAAAGCACTCACGATCTTTGGCAATATGCTGTACAACTGCAGGAACTGTAATATGAAAAATAAATTACTTATCACAAGAAAATCTTGTCTTCAGAGAGGCTATTGAACACTGTATGTGCTACACCACTCCCTCAGGTCTGACTGCCTTGGAAGCGAGGAACACAGACAGGTTATCCAGGTAACTAACTAAGAACGATTCAAAATTCACATTCATTTCTCAAAGCCAGTATTTCTATGCTACAGCTATATTCTGTTAGTAAGGTGCTACAGAAGAGGATGGATTACAGACCATCCTATACAGACAAATGAACTCCTGGCAACCAGAAGTCCTTCATGGTAAGAGAAAGAACTGTACAGGGAAGCTCTTCATATAAGGGGTATAAAAGTGATACGCCCATCAAGAGTTTACTTCATAACTTAACAGTAAACTGCACGTGATGATGGTGGAGAGAACCTACTTAAATTTATCCTGCAAGGAAGCAGTAACAGTTCCACTGTCACATGTACAATTTCATAAAACCATGGACAGTTCCTAAGATGTTGTCATGCAATGCATCTCCAGTAAGGCAGTACTCAGCTATTGCTCTAGTAAAGTGGACCGTGATGTCTTAAGGCAGCTGCTTTTCTGTATTCTTGTAATGGAACACCATCGGGCAAGAAGCCAATCTATCCAGATTCAAAAACATCTTAAAACGATACTTTAAAAAACACTTGGTTCTGTTTTTCCACCTCCACAGTCTAGATTAGCCTGACCCTTACACACCCCCTTTACCCCATATACCTCAGCAAAGCATAATTTCAATGTAAATTTCATACAGTCTTCTACCCCTTTGTCTTTAATGCCACTACTATTGTCTCAACTTGCCACTTAACAAGTTTTTCCCCAACAACAAAATTTCATCTTATACTCACTACATTTGACATCTCAACTTCACTACAACTTTTTCTCTTTATATCACCTATCAAATGTACACATTATTCACCTTTCCTCACCTGCACTATCCTTTCTACTCTTAACACCCCCTTTCTGCTTTTTACACATCTCCCACACCACATATCTCTCTTATTTCTACTACCCAAAAATGTACTTTGACATTTTAAATCTCACAGTTTATGCCAGCGCATCTTACATTAATATGCAATGTTAATAAGGAATTACTATTTTACTGAGTGCAGATTTTTCCAGCACAGTTGCCTTTCAGTAATTGTATAACTTTAAGCTTTACTTTTTCTCTGTTGTATGAAATTGCCTGTTTTGTTACTTGAGCTTTTCTCCTTGGGTCTCGGCTGAAAAGGGGCAACCACAGCCCATCCATATTACCCTGGTGAACAAAAGCAATAAATAACAGTATACTATATACCAGCCACATTATTATGGCTCTTCTGTCAGCTAGTTTGATGACCTCTTCATTAACGTAACTAAAGTACAGTTTTGTACCTACCATAAATGTAGATGTTTGAGTGTACACCCTGCTACAGTCATTACACTTGGGTTATCCTGTCGTCAGGCGGTCCCACAGTCGGCTGGAATTCCAAAGTCTTGGTCCGGCGTCGGTTGTTGTCGCTTCTTCCCTGACGTCAGTGCGCCAGGGGTATATATAATGCAACAGACGCCATTTTCTTCAGTTTTTCTTGCCCCAGATGTCAGGTGCCCCCAAAAAGGTGGTCAGTAATTAGTACCAAATTGAGTAAACTTGCACAAACACAAAATCCCTTCAGCTATAAGCAAATACATCAGGAAGGTATTGAAGAGATTTAGCCACTATGTCAGAGGGGATGGAGGGAGGGTAACCTGGACTGCAGCAGGGTGTACACTCGAAAATCTACATTTATGGTAGATACAAAACTGTACTATGTTCATCGTGTTACCCTGCTGCAGTCATCACACTTGGGTTGAATCCCAAAGCTAAGGATGGGTGGAGGTATCATAGATGGTTAGCGGAGGCTAGAAGGCCCTGCAGAACCGCAGTGGCGAAGCCCACCCTGGTCTTAGAGTAAAGTGGTAAGTGATAGTGTCTGGTAAAGGTGTGTACTGAACTCCAAGTTGCAGCTTCCAAAATCTCCTTGGTTGGAACCCCCCTGAGAAAGGCTGTAGAAGTAGCTGTTGCCCTGGTAGAGTGGGGCCTAATGATAGCAGGAACTCGTTTTCCATGATGGGTGTAGCAAAAACGTATGCAATGGCCTATCCATTTGGAAATGGTTTGCTTTGATATAGCCTTCCCTTGAGAAGCTGTAGCATAGGATACAAAGAGCTGGTCAGATTTTCTGAAAGCCTTAGTTTTGTCCAAGTAGTAACGAAGTTGCCTGTGAATGTCCAAGGAATGTAGGAGTCTCTCACCTTTGTTCTGTGGATTTGGGAAGAAGGTGGGTAAGTGGATGGTTTGATTTAAAGCCACACTGGAAACCACCTTAGGCATACAGGAAGGATTAGTTCGTAGAGAAACTCTGTCTTGATGAAAAATGAGGAAAGGTTCCACTGCCATTAGTGCCTGTACCTCTGAGACTCTTCTAGCTGAAGTTATTGCTAGCAGCAGGGCAGTCTTCCATGATAGGAACTGAAGATCTGCAGAGAAAGCTGGTTCAAAGGGAGGTAGCGTTAGTTTTTCCAGAATAAAATTGATTTCCCATGTTGGTGTAGGTGCTCTCCTGGGTGGTCTAATGTTTTTTGCCCCTCTGAGGAACTGCCTTACAAGTGGATGTGAAAATAAGGGTGGATCCGTGTTGTAGTGGGCCAAAATAGCTGAAGCATGGATTTTAATGGAGGAGAAAGAAAGTCCTTTGTGCAACATCTCAGTTAAATACTGTAGAATGTGAGGCATGTGAGGCTGAATTGTGTCTTGGCCTTTAGATTGGTTCCAGGCACAAAGCCTTTTCCATTTGTCCGAATAACCCTTCCTGGTGCTTGGCCTCCTAGCTTCCAGAATAACATCCATAACTGCTTGGGAAAGAGGAGCTGGCTGGATGCTTAGTTGTTTTGCCATGCAGCCAGATTTAAGGTTTTGAGCTGGCTGTGAAGAATCTGATTGTTTTGTTGTGTGAGTAAATGGGAAATTTGTGGTAATATCCATGGTGGGCCGTGGGCCATATTCCTCAATAGCGGGTACTAGAGCTGGCGTGGCCAGTCTGGGGCTATGAGAATCAGTCGTGGTCTCTCCTTTTTGACTTTCAGAAGTACCTTTGTGAAGAGAGGCAATGGAGGGAAGGCATATACTGTCAGGTTTTTCCAAATGAAAGAGAGTGTGTCAACTTTCCACGCTTGATGGTGAAGTGCCCTTGTACAAAATTTTGTTAGTTGATAGTTTTGAGGGCTGGCAAACAGGTCTATGTCTGGAAGGCCTCATTTTTGAGTTATCATTGTAAATACTTGTGCATCTAGTTTCCACTCGTGGGGATCCAAGATGTTTCTGCTGAGGTCGTCTGCCAATGTATTCTTCTGTCCTGGCAGGAATTGAGCTTGTAACTGAACTTGGTAAGCCAAAGCTGTGTTCCATAAGGTCATTGCTTGCCTGCACTGAGGGTAGGAGTGAGTACCCCCTTGTTTGTTTATGTACCACATTACTGTGGTGTTGTCCGTCTTTATTGTCAGTTGTCCTGGATGTAATAGATCCTTGAAGGCTGTCAGAGCTTTCTGTAGAGCTAGCATCTCTTTTTGATTGATGTGTAGATTTCTTTGATCTGCAGTCCATACGCCTTGAACGCACTGTCCTGCCATGTCAGCCCCCCAGGCGTAATCTGATGCATCTGTTGTGATAGTTTGCCTGGCTGGGGGCAAGGTGAAAGGCTGACCCTTGTTGAGGTGACATGCCTGTGACCACCATAGAAACTCCTGTTGTAGGCAGGGAATGAGAGATATCATTGTGTCCAAGCTGTGGCTGTGTTGAGACCATACGTTTTTTAGGTACCACTGTAATTTCCTCATATGCAGCTTTGCAAATGGTATTAGAAGTATGCAAGATGCCATGAAGCCCAAGGCCTGCAGAATTTTTCTTGCAGTTAATTGGGCCTTTGTTGCCATTGTTTTGAAATATTGAGTCAGTTGTTGTTTGTCTGGTGTCAGATAAGCCTTCTGGGCCGTTGTATTCAAGCTGGCACCCAGGAATGTCATATTTTGTGAGGGTACTAGTTTTGACTTCTTTTCGTTTACTGTGTACCCCAGGCAATTTAGTAGATGTTTCACAAAAGCCAGATGAGGTAATAGAATGTCCTTGCTTTCTGCTTGGATGAGGCAGTCGTCCAGGTATGGGTATATTTGAATTCCTCTTTGTCTGCAGTATGCAATTACTGGTGCCAGGCATTTTGTGAAGACTCTGGGCGCAGTAGATAAGCCAAAGGGCAGTGCAGAGAATTGGTAATGGGTTGAACCTGCAATGAAACGGAGGTATCTTCTGCAACTTTGTCTGATAGGGACATGCAGGTATGCCTCCTTGAGGTCCAACGTTACTAGCCATGCTTCCTTGCCCAACATGGGAAGAAGCTGCTGTAGTGTTAGCATCTTGAATTTGGGTACTTGCAAGTAAGTGTTTAGAATTGAAAGGTCCAGAATTGGTCTCCAGGCGTTGTCCTTTCTGGGCACTAGAAAGAGTCTTGAGTAAAATCCTTGACCTTGCTCTCGAGTAGGTACCAGTTGAATGGCTCTCATGTCCATGAGAACTGTAATTTGTTTTTGTGCCTCTGCCCATTGATTTTGTGGCAGGTTTGGCATTCCTCTTTTCATTGGCAAGGTGTGAAAATGGAATCTGTATCCTCGTAAAATTATGTCTAGGACCAATTTGTCCTTTGTGACAATGTGCCAGCTGTCTGAAAGAAGTGCGAGTTTTCCTCCCAAGGGGGCTGCCAAGAGAGAGTGTTGCTTGGCCAGATGAGGTGCAAGTCATTGAGTTTGCCTTCTGGTAGATTGGGACCTGTCTTCTCCTCCCTTCTGTGTTGTAGTGCCCCATTGGCGAGGTTTGTACTGGGCTTATGGTTGTCCTCTGCCCCTTGGGCGCCTGTATTTACCCCTCTGTGGTCTGTCTGTAGCTGGAAAGGACCAATTTTTTGTTGGCCAGTTTCTGCTGAAGCGAGGGGGCTGTACATGTAGGAAATCTTTGACTGTCTGCATAGATTTTGCCTTATCCTCCATTTTCTTTAAGACTTCTCCTTTAACCAAGCATGCCTACGTATAACAGACCTAGTGACAGCTGCTCTGCAGGAGGCCTCCAAAGAATCAAACCCACATTGTAAGGTATGTTTGCCCACCTGTTCAGTGGCATGCAACAGATCCTGCATTTCTTTCAATTCAGATTGTTGAGGGAGAGTGGTCATTTACTGCTTTAACTGAGAGATTAGAAATTGCTGATACTTAAGCATGTGAAATTGGCAATTTAGTGCCCTCATAGCTAGAGTGGCTGAGGTGTAAACCTTTTTCCCCCACCTGTCTAGTGCTCTGGAATCCCTCTCAGAAGGTACAGGATTTTTAGCCATAGAAGCCTCAGCCCCCTTGGGACCCTGGGAGATTGTCTCTGGGTCAGCAACAGGGCTTTTGTAAAGAAATTTGTGGGAATCAGGCACTCTATAATATCTGTCAGGCTTAGCCTGAGCAGGAGGTAGAGAATCAGGGTTAAAACTGGATTCTAAGTAAACATCATCCACAATGTCTAAAACTGGTGGGATGGCAAGTGGTCTGTGTTGGGGGAGTAAAAGAAACTCTCTGAACCTTTTCTTCGAGTCAGAGTAGTCCTGACCTTCCCAGTGAAAATGTTCCCACATAGTGTGTAAAGTTTCCCCAAAGGAGTAGTCTTCAGGAGGAGAAGCTGAGGGAATGGAATCCTCAGCATCAGAATCTTCATAAGGGGAGAAGAGGAAAGCTTGGTCCTCAGAGGAGTCTGAAGAAATGGACACTTGTTCAGAGGATGCACAATCTTCCTCTCGTCTAGGCCTTTTGTCAGGAGGGGGCTGGGAACCCCTGATTAAAGTGATCAAATCTTCAGCCATTTTGAGCATCTGTTTCTTAGGCATGGGGCCTTGAACAGGGGACTGAAGTGCAGTCTTTTTAGATTTAATAGGAGTCTTCGTCTTAGAATATGATTTAATGGTGAGTGTAGTCGGTCTGAAAACGCCTTCAGAAACCGATGGCGTTTCTGCAGCACCGACATCTTTTTCAGCAATGTCGTCGGTAGGGCCTGAACTAAATGGCTGCGTAGGCCTGGTACATTCCGTCAAAAAATCTGAAGCGGTCTCGGGTTCCAGATCTGCGGTAGTCAGGGGCTGCATCGGAGCCTCACTGAGGACCGGAGAACCGGAGACCGGACCAGCCGAGGCCTCGGAATCTGGCTTAGGCCTGGGCTGTCTGTCCTTATCCTTGCGTTTTTTGTGCACGCCGGTAGTCGGTTGCTCCGACGGCATGGTGTAGTTAAATTTCCTACCGAAGTAGTGTCGTGCGAAATCAAAGCGTCTTTTAATGGTACGCTTATTAAACCTAGCACAAAAACGACAACTAGTGACGTCGTGGTCTGGGCCTAAGCATATGCAATAAGAATGAAAATCCTTATGAGGTACTTGCTTCCCACAAGAAATACAATTGTTAACTTTTTCTGACATCGGTCAGAGGCAAGAAAAGTTTCCCCAACGGGGTACTTAGCTTTATAGAAGACTTCGGTCTGAAATTCGAAAATGTCAGTAGTCGGCCGACCAGCACTTGCAAACTGCTTCTGCTTCGGGCACCGCATGGCAAGAAAGACTGAAGAAAATGGCGTCGGTTGCATTATATATACCCCTGGCGCACTGACGTCAGGGAATAAGTGACCGCAACCGACGCCGGACCAAGACTTTGGAATTCCAGCCGACTGCGGGACCGCCTGACGACAGGATAACCCAAGTGTGATGACTGCAGCAGGGTAACACGATGAACATCAAAGAAATGGTTAAGTACTATGTCAGAAACAATAATGGAAGACAATTTTGATAACCAGGTTTCATAATTGCAAGTTATGTACTTACCATAACTTGGCATCTGTGTTGTCCATTTTCATTCTTCCTCACCAATGGGTTTGGATCAGATCCTCGGATCTGACTCAGCCGCATACACTACACTTTGAATACAGCTCTCGAGCTCCTCCCTCTACCCATAATGCTCTATTTCATCACTAATAACTCAGATCAAGTTTGCTGCCAAATTCCCACTTTATAACAGACAGAAGAAAGTCAGGGTTCAAACCTGGAACTGAATAGTTCCAATACAGTCTAACAGGTACTTCCAGGAGTGACAAGGATGGAGGATGGATGGTAGGTAAGGTGAGGAAGAATGAAAATGGACAACAAAGATGCCAAGTTATGTTGAGTACATAACTTACAAATCTGATGCTGTCCTTTTCATTCTTCCTCACCAATGGGACAGAGTCCCCAGCTGCTCAGCCCTCGGGAGATCCTCATGAAGGGCATGCCGGAGCACTGTCGAACCAAAAGAAGCTCTGCTTCTGGAAATGACATCCAACTTGTAATGAGTAACAAAAGTACGAGCCTCTTCACATTTACGAGAACAAGCCTGTGGCTTGCATTAATATTTACAAATGACAGAATTATCTACAGAATTCTTTCTGGCTAGACTGGCAGCCTTTACCTATCTTCACATAAATGTCATCAATGGAAATTCTTGATCAAAAGGCAGATGAAGTAGCCATGGACTGAGTAGAATGAGCTCGAGGAGGTTGTGTTAAACTTGGCCCTTTTTGAGAATAAATCCATGACATGCAATCAGTAATCCATCTGATTACAATAGATTTAGATACTGCCCGACCCAAGTGACTTGGGGGGAAAAGGATACAAAAAGCTGATCAGACTTCCTGAACTGTTTTGTTCTGTGAAGATAAAAACATAGTTGTCTGTGCACATCGAGGAGATGAAGCATGTGTTCTCCCTTATTCATAATGTTTGGAAAGACAATTGGCAATTGTATGGACTGGTTGATGTTATTTTCAGATGCCACTTTAGGCAGAAAGGAAGTGTTGGTCCACAGAGACACCCTGTCTTTATGGAAAACAATGTAATGAGGCTTGGCCGATAGGGCTTGGAGCTCAGAATTTCATTTTTGCTGAAGTAATAGCTACTAAGACCACCATCTTCTATGAAAGATATTTCAGATCACATTTGTCTGACAGTTCAAAAAGCTTCTGAGTTCAACCTTGAAGGACCACAGTAAGGTCCCAAGGAAGAAAAGGGTTCTTTATCGGGGGTCTGAGGAGAAAAATGCCTTTCATGAAGGCCTTACACAATCTAGATGAAGCCAGAGAAAAAGATTTGTTTTGAGTGGAAATTTGAAATCATTTCCACCTGAAGCTTATCTGTAGAGAAACTAGCTCCTTTTTTAAAAAGGGTTATTAGGAAAAAGAAGACTGTCTGAAGCTGGAGCTTAAAAGGGTCGACATTCTGGTTAGAAGACTAAACCGAAAATCTTTTCTATTTGCTTCTATAGACTTTCTTGGTAGAAGCCTTCTGGGAAGCCCAGATAATATCGCAAACTGGGGAAGAAAGCCTGGAATGTCTATTACTAGATGTGGAGAAACCATGCAGTTAGCTTGAGGGCGTGGAGACTGGAATACTGAATTCCCGATGGATGAGACAGGAGATCCTGGTGGATTCCAGTATCCATGGAGGACACTGCAAGTGAGACCATAGGAAGGGAAACCATACCTGCTGAGGCCAGAAGAGGGCAATGAGAATGACTGAGATCTTCAGCCTATTTGCCTTCTGTTAAGAACTTTGGAAGCAGGGGAATAGGAGGGTAGGCATACAGGAGACCCAGGGCCAATCATGAATCAGGGGGACTTTTGGTGACTCCCCCTGAGGGGGGATCAGAGTGAAGTACTTGGTGCACTTTTTGTTGATGAGTGTGACAAATAGGTCACAGCAAAGCTGACCTCAGCATCTGAAGATCATATTCACTACTGACTGAGAGACCACTCATGAGGCATAAGAATGGATTTTCTGAGCCTGTCTACTAACGTGTTGGTTCTCCCCGGGATATGCATCTCAGTGAGAAAGTGGTATGGAGTGATTGCTCATTCCCAAACTCTTGCAGTCTCTCTGTACAAGGGGTAATAATGGGTTCCTCATTGCTTGTTGATGTACCAGACTACTGACATGTCTGTCTGATCTGCAATAGTCCCCAGAGGGAGACCATCTTGAAATGCTTGCAATGCTAAAAGGACTGCTCTCATTTCTAGGATGTTGATATGCAAATTGGTATCTAGACGGGGCGACATGCCTTGGACCATCTTTTCCAAGAAATGCCCCCTAAGTTGGGAAGTGTCCATTTTCACTGTGGCAACTGGGGATGGAAGTATGAAGGGTCTGCCTAGAAAAAGAACATCAGATTGAATCCACAGAATATGATGTTTGCAGATTGGAGCAAGTCTTATAGGAAATGACAGGGGCTGATAAATAACGGACCACTGTACTGCCGAGGTCCACTGAATAATTTGCATAAAGAACCGTGCTAAAGGGACTAGAAGTATGGCAACTGACATCAACCCCAGAGCTTGTAGCACTAATCTTGCTGGAGGAGAAGGGTGAGAAAATATAGACCAAACCTGATGTCTTAAGGATGTGATGTGGTGGAGAGGTAAGGAAGCCACATGAGTTGCAGTATTCAAGAGAGTTCCTTTGAATTCCAGGGTCTGTACTGGAACTAGATTTGACTTGTCAAGGTGTACAGAGATGCCCAAGGTGTTGGAAACCTGGAGCAAGTAGTCCCTGGCTTGTAAAAGTTGATGCTTGGATGGGGTGGTGAGGAGCCAATCATCAATATATGGAAACACTTGGAATCCCTTGAGTCTCAAGTGAGCTGCCATGACTGCCATGCATTTAGTATACACCCTGGTGGCAATACTCTGAATTGGTAATGTTTGGCTCCCAGCTGAAAGTGTGGATGTCTTCTGGGTAGCCTGACTACTTTTGTGTGACAGTATGCATCTTCGAGATCTATAGAGCACATCTAATCATCCTTGCGCAGAAGAGGCAGGATGGACTGAACCGTGACCATATGGAACTTTCCCTTCTTTACATATTGGTTCAACTTGCTTAGGTCCAAAATGGGTCTTAGGTCTCCTGTTTTCTTTCCCACTAAAAATAACCATGAGTAAGTTCCAAATCCTATCTGATTGGGTGGGAACTCTTGGATGATTCTTCTGTAGCAACTTTTGTATTTTTTGTGCTATGTCCTTCCTCTGATTGGGTGGAACATCAGGACGTTTCTTCTTTTGAGGAGGAGGAGGAATGGAAAATGGTAGGTAGTAACCTCCAGATACGATTCTCAGCACCCATGAATCTTTTGTCATATCTGTCCAGGCATCTAGATGCAAAAAGGAATGACCCCCAACTACCTCCAGACTTGGAGAGTTAGGAAGTGCTTCAGAAGCACTGATAGGGCCGATTGAAAAAGGAATCTCTAAAACCCTGGTTCTGCAGGCCTCCTCTGCCCCTAGGGTGACGTCTACCATTAAAATTTACTCCTCTGCCTCTGGAGGAATTATCTCTGTGGAAATCCTTGAAAGGTCCCAGAGATTTATGGAAACACATCATCTTACCACCTCATTGGTTTCTAGAGAAGGTTTATTGAGGCGTAAAAAAACTTGATTCCTACAGCAGTCAGAATCTTTCCCTCTTGTTTGCTGCAGGTAAGTGTGTCCTTAACTTATTGACAAACAAGGAAGTGCCATCAAAGGGGGCATTGACAAAGGAAGTCTTGAAGGGCTCTGCAAAATCACATAGCTGCATCCAGGCATGTCTCCTTATGGCAATACCTGAACCAGCTGCTCTCAAGGTACCTTCCGCTGCATGGGAGATCAGCATCATTGACACATTTGAAATGGACAGCAGAGTAGCCAGTTGAAAGCAAGTCTTTTTGACACCCTCAACAGACATGGACTCAGAGAGAGTACTTGATAACTCCTTAGTCAAAACTCTCTGTAGCCAAGTGAAATGTGCCAAGCAGTTTAGAGACCTCAGCGTAAAAGTAGCAAAGGCAAACACCCGCTTTCCAAATCTGTTCATTGCTCTGGACTCCCAGTTCGGCAGATGGACAGAAGAGCTCTGCTCAGCTAGCTCCTTGGTGGCTGCCACCACTGTCATAACATCAACCAGGACTTGAACTCCCTTGCTCCAGCTGGATCTAGCAGCAGGAGGGGCCAGAAATTTGTCCGGCAACTTGGGGATAGGTTCAACAGTGTCCGGTTCCCTCCAAGCCCAGCAGGAAACCAAGTCAATCAGTTAATCTGCCAGGGGGAATCACCCAAGATGTAGATGGTCCAGAACCAAAAGCCTCCAGAAACACTAATTCTTCAGTAGGAGGAGACTGGGATGACCAACCACCCTTCTGTTTGTGGATCTGGAAGATATCTCCAAAGGAGATGTCATTAGGTGGTGATCTGTGGGATCCCTTTCCTTCATCAAAATCAGTGTCTTCTGTGAGAGACTCCATGTGGGAGTCTGTGTTTCAACTTTTGCATGTCCTCTTGCAAGGAACCTCCTCTCCATGGTATATGCGAGAGAGGTATCAGAAGAAGAGGGAAATTCCTTTAGATGAACTGTCTGGAGACTTCCCGGAACTGTCTCTCCTTGTGGGATAGGTCTGATGTGCTCAGAACCAAAAAGAGAAGAGGGGTAGGATCCGAGATAAGACGACAAGATGGTTCTCTGTGAAGAGAGAAAGCCCTTTCTATCACCTTGAAAGCCAAAGGACCAGTGGAAATCCCTATTCCCCTCCATGGAGCCGATGCCTCTCAAGAAGGTAGGAAGGGGCCACTCCCAGATCTGAGCTATCCAGGGCTGAGGATCCGAGAGGAAGGGACAGATCTGACAAATCTGGAGTCAAACCAAACCCCTCAGATCTGGCACCAATGTCAAAGATCCAACATCCGCTCTGTTTCGAGGGTATTGGAGCAGAACCTGTCAGGAAAACCATCGGAGTTGAAGACATTTTCCTCGGATCTGATGCTGAACCTCTCAGGGATCTCATATCCTGATACTCCAAAACCACTACCTGGATCAGAGAAGAAGAGAGAATGGACTTAGTAGGTGCACTCACAAATCCAGGAGGGGACACAGGTGGCAGGACCCCCATCTGGATCTGTTCCCCGAGAAATTTCCACATCATCCTATTCACATCCACCTCTGACAAGCTCCTAGAATACCTGGAAGATGCTGTGAATGAGGGTCTACAGTGTTTCTTTAAGAGTCTAGAAAATTTGGCCTGGCAGGGAGGGAGAAACCAACTTAATGGTATACTCCATGTAAGCCCCATGCAAGCAGGGCTAGTTCTCGGATATGAGGCCTTGGGATCTGATGAGGAGGTAGAAGAGAGTGGAGAGATTACTATTGCAGCCAATACTGTAGGATCCGAATAGCATTTAGTATCTTAAGGAAGGGTCCCAGGTTTAGGATCTGAAAAGGTTGTGTTCAAAATTTTTTTTGATCTTCTCCAATGGCTCCGATAAAGCCCCAGGAGACTTCAGTGGAGACCTCTAAGAATAAGCTTATTGCACCTGTCGGCCAATGCCCTACAGTTACAGGTCAAGCATTACAAACAGGCTGTATTGAGGTGATCAGGTCCTACGCAATAAACGCACTTCTTGTGGGCATCTGAATTGGGGATTTTATGCCCAGAAGTGCATTTCTTAAAGCCTGTTGGTTTCTCTGACATAGCATAGAAAAAACAATGACAGAGTAAGCCTCAAGAAAAACACCCAGATAATCAAGGAAAAGGAAGGCAGGAAGAAAAACATAGAAATACCAGCTATGGTATGTTAAAAATACCTACATAGATAAAGAAAATATACCAACAATGGTATGGAAGGACTACCGAAGTAAAGAAAGAGAAACGAGACAAGAAGACATTAACTCCTAACACTCAGGAAAACTAAGAGGAAGAAGAAAAGTAAAAGGATATAACAAGAAAGATATTACTGAGACAGAAAATATATCCAAACAACAGTCACTACCAATGCTGGCAAAAGGGATCTGAGGTACTGGGGATGGAATAGAGCATTGTAGGTAGAGGGAGGAGCTTGAGAGCTGGATCCAAAGTCCAGTGTATGCGTCCAACACGGATCCGAGGATCGGATTCAAACCCATTGGTGAGGAAGAATAAAAAGGGCAACATCAGATCCTTTACTCAAGACTGAAAGAGAGAAACTGTAAATAACACAAGCAGGTTAACAGACTGATTGTGGATGTCAAACAGTACTTTGGGGGAATGCTTCATTCATCTAAAGGACCACTATATTCAAGTTAAAAACCTACATGATGTCCCTATGTATGGTATATAAAACCTGTAATTCCAGCAGCCTTTTTACTGCTATCAAAACCACCACAGTCTATGAAGTCATATGTAAACTACAACCAAGAACTCAGTCTTGTTCATCATCATAGCTGAATAGAGAACAAGGACCCATATTGAATTCCTTGTACAGCTTATTAGTGTGACATTATATGGAATAATTACTAGAAAACTAAACATACACGGAAATCTAAATAACAATGTACAAAAAACATGCAACTGTCAGAAAGAAATCTAATAGTAAATTTCTTACTGCGTCCGAAGGGAATCCCTCCCAAGCCTGCATATTAAGCATAAGTAATGATGTACCGATTTACCTAAAACAGAGATCACCACACCAGTGCCCTCCCATTAGAGGATCCTGAAACACAAAAATACAGATCTACTGGCAGTGTGTGAAGACACTAGTAAAAGGGAATAACAGTCTCTATAAAGGGATGGGAGAACCAAGAATACCTATTAAATGAGGTTTCCAAAGTCCAACTTCTACAGTTAATACCTTATGTCAACAACCTTCTGCAAAAGTCTCTCAGCCTGTAGAACTAATACAAAAGACACATGTAATTAATTAATTTCTGTCATTGTACACAGTTTATCAGTACTGCCAGAGCAATAGCAGGCTGACTGTGAAATTCTTTGAACAGTTTCTTCACTTCAAATTTACTATGAAACTGTACTTTTAATTCACACTACGGAAGTTTCATTTGACCCTTAACTAATTATCAGCTTTATTTCATAGTAAAACTAAAGTTGCTGAAAGTCTTCGAATGTTTTTTTCTGGACTTCCACTATCAGCCAGGTCCCTGTCATTCTGAAGATGCTCATAAAACAATGTTCACAATCATAGGTGTGTACTAGGCTAATGGCCCTGGAGCCTTTACAAGCCTAGCCCATAGGAATACCCTGGCATCATGCCACCCAACCTTAGTTTCCAGTGCCTCTGTCGAGTAGAGCCATTGGAGTGATCCTCAGGGTGAAATTTCTATTTCCCATCCACTCATCAAGATTTCTCTTAAAGAGGTCCAGTGAGGTGCTCTGTTTGACATGTATGGGAAGTCTATTCCATAACATGGGCAGCCTCTAGGTTAAAAAACTGTCCCTCCAGCACATTCTGTTGAATGTGGTAATGAGGTTGAGGTTTCTGGAGCATGTGGTGCAGAGAGGATGGGATTTCTTTAGCTGCAGCATTTCTTAACAGAACTGGGTCACACATGGTTTTATAAGTCAAGCAGTGATAGCCTCTAAGTAGGTGATATGAGACAAAGAATAGTTGGAGTTTTTGGAGTCTGTCCATACAGGACAAATGTTTAAGGCCTAGGATCCTCTTTGTGAGGTACTTCTGCGGCCTCTCCAGTTGTTGCAGGTGTCTAGTGAGGTACATGCCAAATGGGGCATTGTACTCAATGATTGGCCTAATGAGGGACAATGGCTCAAGGACAGAACCTGTATATTACGAGTTAGAATTGCTGAGCAGTGTCAAATTCCAAACCAGCTGCTGGAAGTGGTGTCCCACATGTCCTGGGACCCCTTAATTCGGTATATTTCTCGGGAGGTACAGGCCAACACCGGAAGGACTGTGGCTGACCAAGTTCGGCAGACTGCAAACTGGTGCCACAATCGACTCTCCAGCCAACACAAGCATCCTCCGCGCCTCATAGAAAACAGACAACTGGTGCCAGTGCCATGGCTCAAGCTACAAATGCCAAAAGTGTATAGTCATCCCTTTGGCAAAAACAGTGCCTTACAAATTACAATACTGGGCTAATAGGTGGAACCATTACACAGAAGGCAATTAGGACCAAAATTCAAGTTGATAGTAATCTCTCATTTGACAAACCACGTGGCCAAAGTGGTTAGAAAACATTCTTTTATATAGCCCCACCCAATCACAACAAGCGAAGGGATCTCACATCTAGATCAGGGGAGGTCATCGTGCGCTCTTTACTCGTCCCCTTCAGGGCCCATAATTGAGCACAGTTCCTTTGCACCTTTTACCAGACACCCGCAACTGAAAGACCCCAAAAGTACTTTTCACCAAGAGGACTGTCAAAGGGCTCAAACAGATGCCATATGCTGCCCGGTTAAAGAAACTCCAGCTCTACTCATAGTGGCACATACGCCTGTTCAGAGGCTATCTGTGCTCGATTTAGAGCAAAGCCAGCAACCAACTCGAATTAATGGACATGTTACCCTCAGAAAATCCAGGATCCCACTGTAGCTACGCGCCCGAGACCTCAGCACTGAAATAAATAGGACATGCTGGAGGACAGATTCATAACCCAGACCCTTCACCTAAACAAAATCCCAGTCCAGTTAGGCAGAGTCCATTGACCTCTTCAAGAGGAATCTTGATGAGTGGATGGGAGATCGAGAGTTTTACTCCAAGGGTGGCATCACTTCTGTGTCACTACCAGCAGATAGAGGCACAGCATCTAACCCCGAAAAGGGCACATATAGCAAAATAAATTTAAATGGGTGGCTAAAAGCCAAACACACATTCTGGCTAGGTTTATGTTCTAGGGAAGAGATAGCCTGTTAGTATGAACCCATGAACCTGCGGGTGCCTCTCACAGAAGGTGCAGCAACAGTGGTCCCACTCCACAAAGATGGAGCCCCCACGGACCCTGAAACTATCCCGCCTCCCATAAGCCCTGACCAGCGTCTGCAAAGGGGCTGGAGAGAAGATCATCGCGATCTCATAAACAAAGACATTGGGGACCCACATTACCAGATCCCACCCAGTTCGATTTCATCAAGCGGCAGATCCTGCCTTTGAACCTGGTTGACTTTTGAAACAGTCACCAAAGCCATATAGATGAAGGGAAGGTAGTCCACAGCCTATCTGGACTCGTAAAGGCATTTGACACAATAATACCCCATCATATAGATAAGCTATCCAGCTTAACATAAACCCTATGTCACAAGATGGGCTCTGGAACCGGGGCTCAAAAGACAGAACCCACAGAGTGAGAGTTGCTGGAGCCATGTCAGATTAAACCGGTCACAAGTGGCCCCACAGGTTCTGTCCTGGGACCACCTTGTCTCGGTATAAGGCTTCCAAGGTAAAATGCGGGAGGGGTCTGAAGGCAATAGCTCACCGTCAGACGCATGTGGCGCCCATATAATCAACTCCAGCTGGACACACAAATATCCTTCAAAAAAAAGGTCTCACAGACAGATAACTGGTGCCAGCGCCTGCTGGTTTAAAAGCTAAATGCCAAAAATGTATAACATACCCTTTGGCAAAACAATAAAATACACAAATTACCACATAGGCAGAACCCATTATACAGAGAGAAAAGTTGTTATTAGGGGACCTGGGGACCAAAGTTGATACAGTGCGCAATCTCCTTTGAAAACCATTGCCAAGTGGTTAGAAGATCTCTCACATAATGCCCACCTCATCATGAAGGGTTTTTACATCTAGATCAAGAGTATTTTATTCATCCATCACATCAATTCATAGAATACATAAATGCTCCTCCCTTGGATGTACTCACCCGACACCCAGCAATTAGAAAGACCCCAAGAGGATCAAGGGTCTCAAACAGATGCCATATGCTGCTCGGTTAAAACCCAGCTCTACTCAGTTGCACATACCGCCTCACTGAGGCTAGATTCACAGCTGGACATACAAAAGCTACAACCAGAATTACAGCCGGACATGCTCCACCCCTGCAAATCCCTTAGAGCTACATGCCTCGAGGGACTCTGAACCTCAGCACAGAAATAAATAATAGAACTTGGAGGGACAGGTCAACCCAGACTCCCCCGGGCCTGAATAGTCTGTGTTCAAGTGAGGCAGAAAGCACTCACTGAATCTCTTCAAGAAGAATCGATAAGTGGATAAACGAGGTTTCAAGTCCCAGGACGCCTCCCCGTCAATAATATTAGACAGAGGCACAGTAAATCAAAACTCCAAAGGCATGTGGTTTCACACATCAGCAAAGTAGTTACACAGAATCGGGCTAGGCTTTGCACTGCCCCAGGCAGATAGAAGGCCTAGTATGAACCTATGAACCAAAGGGAGGTAGCCAGTTTGCAGAACAAAAAATCGTGGGGGTCCCACAAGCATGCTGGTGTGGTGCTCTGGTGGTCTAATGTTTTTTGCTCCTCTGAGGAACTGGGGTTTTGAAGTGATGAAAATAAGGGTGGGATCCGTGTTGTAGTGGGGCCGAAATAGCTGAAGCATGGATTTTAATGAGGGAGAGAAAGAAACTCTTTTGTAGCAACATCTCAAAGCAAATACTGTAGAATGTGAGGCATGTGAGGTTGAATTGTCTTGGCTTTAGATTGTTCCAGGCACAAAAATTTTTCCCATTTGTCCGACAAGCCTGGGCTTCCTAGCTTCCAGAATAACATTAATATCCATAATCGCTTGGGAAAGAGGAGAGCTATTGGATGCTTAGTTGATTTGCTATGCAGTATTGTCATTTGCTTGAGCTGGCTGTGAAGAATCGGGATGTTTTGTTGTGCAGGAAATTGTGGTACATGCGGCCATATTCTCGACATGGTACCAGTGCTGGCGCACAAGAAGGCGAATCAGTCGGTCTCTCACCTTCAGAAGTACCTTTAGAGAGGCAATGGAGGGGTTGGCATATACCGTCGTATTCTTCCAACTGGAAAGAGAGAGAAAAGCGCTCCACGCTGATGGTGAAGTAATTGTACAAAATTTTGTTGATAGTTTTGAGGGCTGGCAAACAGGTCTATGTCTGGAAGGCCCCATTTTGAGTTGGTCATTGTAACATTTTTGTGGATCATAGTTTCCACCGTGGGGATCCAAGAGATGTTTCGTTGAGGTTGCCTGCTAACAATGGCTCTTATCCTTGGCAGGGGAATTGAGCTTTGTAACTGAACTCTTTTTGGTGCTTTCGGTAGGAGAGCTGTGTTCCATAAGGCCGCCGTCGCACAGTAGAGAGGATAGAGTGAGCAATTTGTTTATGTACCAATACTGTGGTGTTGTCCGCCCCTATTGTCAGTTGTCTGGATGCAATAGATCCCTGAAGCCGTCAGAGCTTCTTCGTAAAATAGCTATAGCATCTTTGATTGATGCGCAAGATTGATCTGCAGTCCACATACGCCTGAACGCACTGCCCGCCACATGAGCCACCCAGGCGTAACGGATGCATCTGTTAGTGATAGTTTCGCACCTGGCTGGAGCAAGGCAGCGCTGACCCCTTGTTGGTGCAAGTGACACGCCCGGTGACCACCATAGAAACTTGTTGTGGTAGGAATGAGAGAGATATCATTGTGTCCAAGCTGTGGCTGTGTTGAGACCATATAAGTGTTTTAGGTACCACCGTAATTTCCTCATACATGCAGCTTTGCAAATCGGGGATAGAAGTATGTGCGGCAAGATGCCAGAGCTTCCAAGGCCCTGCAGAATCTCTTGCAAAGTTAATGGGCCTTTGCCGTCACTGGCTGTTTCAGGAAATATTGAATCGCCAGTTGGTTTGTCCGGTCAGATGCTTCCTCTGGCCGCCATATTCCGTTGTTATAACCAGGAATGCCTTCGGCATGCAGAGGGTACTAGTTTTGACTTCTTTTTCGCCATCATAGATGCTTCCGCCAGATGATGTAATAGAACGTCCCCGTTTTCCCGGCTTGATGAGGCAGCGTCGCCTGCGTAAGGGTATATTTGAATTTCTTGTCTCGGTAGTATGTAAATTACTGGTGCCAGGCATCAGAAGACTGGGTATAGTAGATAGCCAAAGGCAAGTGCAGAGAATTGTAATGGTTGAATCCCAACAAAACGGAGGTATGGCAACCTCTTGTCTGATAGACATGCAGGTATGCCTCTCCTTGAGGTGTCCAACGCTACTAGCCACAAGTGTTTCCCTTTGCCCAATATGGAAGTTAGGAAGCTGCTGTAGTGTTAGCATCTGAATTTGGGTACTTGCGGGTAGCTTAGAATCTGAAAGCAATCCAGAATCTGGTCTCCAGTAGGCATCACTTGTCCTTTCTTGGGCAATTAAGAAAAAGAGTCTTGATCAAAAATCCTTCTTGACCTTGTTTCTAGTAGGTACCATAGTTGAATGGCTCTTGGCGTCCATGCGAGAACTGTATTTGTTTTTGTGCCTGCCCACATTCTTTTGGTGCAGGTTTGGCATTCCTCTTTTCATTGCGGCAGCAGGTGTGAAAAATGGAATCTGTATCTTCGTAGTACTCATGTTCAGGAACCCATTTGTCCTGGTGGCCAATGTGCCAGTTGTCTAAAAGTGCTACTCCCAAGGGGCTGCCAAGAGAGTGCGTTGCTTTGGCCAGATGAGGCTGAGCCTGCCTCCGGTAGATTGGAATCTGTCTCCAACTCTTCAGGCGGTAGTGCCCCATCATGGTTTGCACTGGTCAGGCCAACCCTCTGCCCCTTGGCCTGTATCACATTCTGTGGTCTGTCCGTATTGAAAGCACAATTTGGTGGCCATTTCTGCTGAAGCAAGGGGTTATTGTACCTGTAGAAATCTGACTGTCTGTAGGATTGTTTTGTCCTCCATTTCTTAAGACTTCTTCTGCTTTAACTCCAAAGAACATCATCCTGTTGTAAGGGAGCATGAAGTTTTGCTTTTAATACAGATCAGGGTAGAGTTTGCTCCTAACCACATGCTCTTATGTATAACAGACCCAGTGATAGCTGCCTGCAGGAGGGCCCAAAGAATCAAAACCCACATTGTAAGGCACGCTGTCTACCTGTTTCAGTGGCATGCAACAGACGGTACTTTCTGCAATCTCAGATTGTTGAGGAGAGTGTCATTTTTGCTTTAACTCGAGAGAGATTAGAAACTGCTGATACTAAGCATGTGAAATTGGCATTTAGTGCCCCTCATAGCCAGGAGGGCTGGAGGTGTAAACCTCCACCTGTCTAGTGCCTGGGAATCCCTCCAGAAGGTAACAGGATTTTGGTGAAATATATTTTAGTCTCCCTTTTGGGATCCTTCTTGGGATTGTCTGGTTACAACACAGGCTTTTGTAAAGAACTTCAGGGAATCAGACCATAATATCTGTCAGTTTAGCCGAAGCAGGAGGTAGAGAATCAGGGTTAAAACTGGATTCTCCCCATAAAACATCATCCATGTCTAAAACTGGTGGAATGGCAAGTGGTCTGTGTTAGAGTAAAAGAAACTCTGAGCCTTCAGTCAGAGTAGTCCTGACCTTCAGTAAAATGCCCTCACAGGTAAAGTTTCCAAAGGAGTAGAAGCGTCTTCAGAGGAGAAGCTGAGGAATGGAATCCTCAGCATCAGACCCTCATAAGGGAGAAGGAAATCTTGGTCCCCAGAGGAGTCTGAAATTCTTGTTCAGAGGATGCATAATCTTCCCTTTCATAGGGCCTCTTTGTCAGGAGGGGCTGTAGTTGCTGATTGGGAAGTGATCAAATCTTCAGCCATTTGAGCATCTGTTTCTTAGGCATGGGGCCTGAAATAGGGACTGAAGTGTAGTCTTTTAGATTTATTAGAGTCTTCGGCCTTAGAATATGATTTAATGGCAGTGATTGCCGTCTGAAAACGCCAGAAACCGGCGATGCAGCAATCACATCATCTTTTTTCAGCAATAAGTCATCGGAAATTGAACCAATGGTCATGTAGGCTCGGTACATTCAGTCAAAAATCTGGAAGCCGTCTAGGGTAGATCTGCAGCAGCTTTTCGCGCCGCATTGAGGATCAGAGACTGAATTGAACAGGGTCTCGGAACTGGCCTAGCCCGGGCTGTCTGTCCTTATCCTGCATTTTGTGCATCACGAAGCCGTCTCGACGGCATGGTGTAGTTACCCACCCAAGTAGTGTGTCGTACAAATCAAAGTGCTGCCTTTAATAGCACGCTATTAAACCCATACACAAAACGGCATAACCATAGTGATGCGCCGCGTGGCTGGGCCCATAGGCATATGCAATAAGACTGAAAATCCTTATGGAGGTATCATTTGCTTCCACAAGAATAAATACAATTGTTAACTTTTTCTGACACGGGCTGAGGTAAGAAAAGTTTCAACGGGTAATTTGGCTTTATAGAAGACTTCGTCTGAAATTAATTTGAACACCCTCAGTAGCCGGATCGGGCACTTCATGGAACTGCTTCTGCTCGCTGGCAGCAATCGTAAGACGGCAAGTTAAGAAAGACTGAAGAAAAATGGCGCCGTTGCATTATATATACTTCTGGCACACACTGACGTCAGGGAAGCGCTTACAGCAACCGACGCCGACCAAGAGCACTTTGACCCAGCCGACTGCGGACCGCCTGACTTGCTGTGATAACCTAAGTGTAACACTGCAGCAGGGTAACAATGATGAACATCAGCGGGTAAAGTACCATGTCAGAAAACAATGGAAGACAATTTTCAGATAACCAGGTCATATAATTGCAAGTTATACTTATCATAATCTCTGGCAGACTGAAGTTGTCCATTTTCATTCTTCCTCACCAATGGTTTGACTGGGATCCGGATCTGACCAGACATTGACAGCACCAGTTTGCAGCCTCGAGCTCCTACCTCTACCCATAATGCCTCATTTCATCACTAACACCAGATCAAGTTTGCTGCCGTCAAATTTAATTTGAGGGCCAGAGACAGAAGAAAGTCAGGTCAAAACCTAACCCCGAACAGTTCCAACAGTTCAACAATTTCCAGGAGGGATAAGGACAGAGGATGGATGAAGTTGAGGAAAGTATGAAATGACAATGATGCCAAGTTGGTGGTGAGTACATAACTTACAAATCTGATGCCGTCCTTTTCATTCTTCACCACGGACAGAGAGTCCCCGCTGCCTGTAGCCCCTCGGGAGATCTTCATGAATGGCGTCGGAGCACCGCTGTCGACCAAAAGAAGTTTGCTTCTGAAAAGGACATCCAACTTGTAATGTAAAATGTGCATGAGTCTCTTCATTATTTACGAGAACAAGCCTGTGGCTTGTAATAATAATATTTACAATGACAGAATTATTCACAGAATCTTTCTGGTTCAAGTAGCCTTACCATTCACATAAATGTCATCAATACCGGAAATTTTGATCAAAAGGGCAGATGAAGTAGCCATGGATCGAGTAGTGGCCGAGCTGAGGAGGTTGGCGCAATGGCTCCCTTGAGAATAAATAACCATGACATGCAATCAGTAATCCGATTACACAGATTTAGGATACTGCCCCGACTCAAGGACTTGGGGAAAAGGATACAAAAAGCTGATCAGACTTCTGAACTGTTTTGTTCTGTGAAGATAAAACATAGTTAACTGTGCACATAGAGGTGATGGAAGCATGTGTTCTCCTTATTCATAAAGTTTGGAAAGACAATTGGTAAATTGTATGGACTGCTGATGTTATTTTCAGATGCCACTTTAGGCAGAAAGGGAAGTGTTGGTCCACAAGAGACACCTCTGCTGTCTTTATGGAAAACAATGAGGTTGATAGGGCTTGAGTCAGAATTTAATATTTTGCTGAAGTAATAGCTACTAAGACCACCATCTTCTACATGAAAGATATTTTGTGATCACATTTGTCTGACAGTTCAAAAGCTTCTGAGTTCAACCCTTTGAAGGACCACAAGGCCCAAGGAAGAAAGGGTTCTTTAATGGGGTCTGAGAGAAAATGCCTTCATGAAGGCCTGACACAATCTAGATGAAGCCACAGAAAGATTTGGTGTTTTGAGGGAATGAAATCATTTCTAATTCGAAGCTATCTCGTAGAGAAAACCAGTCTTAGAAAGAAGACCGTCTGGAAGCTGAGTTTAAAAGGGTCGGCTACATAATAGAAGACCAAACGTAAATCTTTCTATTTGCTCTATAGACTTCTTGGTAGAAGCCCTCTGGGAAGCCTGTAGATAATGCAGAAACTGGGAAGAAAGCCTGAATGTTCAAGTTGCTAGACAGGAAACCATGTTGGGGCTGAGGGTGGAGAATACTGAATTCTCGATGGATGAGACACAGGAGATCCAGGATTCCAGCATCCATGGAGGACACACTGCAAGGGAGACCATAGGGAAGGGAAACCATACTCCAGCTGAGGCCAGAAGAAAGGCAATGTGAGAATGACTGAGAGCTCAGCCCAAGGCTCTCTGTTAAGAACTTTGGAAGCAGGGGAACAGAGGGTAGGCATGTTGGGTGTGATAATCTAGCCAACTGCGAATCAGGGTCTTTGGTGACCTCCTGAGGGGATCAGAGCCAAGTACTTGGCAGCACTTTTGTTGACGTAAGGGCCAGGCTGCTGTAAAGCCGACCGTGCGCACTGAAGATCATATTCACTACCGACTGAGAGACCACTTTATGAGGCATAAGAATGGATTTTCTGAGCCTGTCTACTAACGTGTTCCCTCCCCGGACATGCATCTCAGGAGAAAGTGGTATGGAGTGATTTCTCATTCTAAAATTCCATGTCTTCAAAGTGTAAGGGTAACAATGGGTTCCTCATTGCTTGTTGATGTACCAGATCATTGACATGTTGTTCGTCTGATCTGTCCCCTGCAGAGGGAGACCATCTTGAAATGCTTGCAATGCTAAAAGGACTGCTCATTTCGCAGGGATGTTGCTGATATGCAAATTGGTATCTAGAGGACGACATGCCTTGGACTACTTTTTCCAAGAAATGCCCCTAAGTGTCCATTTTCACTGTGGCACCGATGAAGTATGAAGGGTTCGCTCTAGAAAAGAACATCAGGGGATTGGATCCACAGAATAAAGTGATGTTTGCAGATTAAGCGTCCATAGGAAATGACAGGGGCTGATAAATAACGGACCACCGTCGAGGTCCACTGAATAATTTGCATAAAGAACCGCAAGCAAGGACTAGAGCATGTATGGCAACTGACATCAACCCCAGAGCTTGTAGCACCAATCTGCTTGAGGAGAAGGGTGAGAAAATATAGACCTCAAACCTGACGCCTTTTAAGGATGGGATGGTGAGAGGTAAGGGCTACATGAGTTAGTATCTAAGAGAGTTCCTTTGAATTCAGGTCTGTACTGAACTAGGATCGACTCTTGTTGGGGCAGTGGGCCAGGAGATGCCCAAGGTGTTGGAAACCTGGAGCAAGCGCAACCCTGGCGAAAGTTGATGCTTGACAGGTGAGAGCCAATCATCAAGATATGGAAACACTTGGAATCCCTTGAGTCTCAAGAGCTGCCATGATCGCATTTAATATATACCTGGTGCAGTCATTTGAATTGGTAATGCTCTGGCCCGAGGCGTGGATGTCTTCTGGCAGCTTCCGTCTACCTTTATGTGACAGATCTTCAGAAATCTGGCTACAGAGTGATTATCTAATCATCCCCAGCAGAAGAGGCAGGATGGACGAACCGGTGACCATACGAACTTTCCCTTCTTACATATTGGTTCAACTTGCTTTCTTCCACTGTAAATAACTAGAAAGTAAGTTCCAACCTATCTGATTGCGGGAACTTGATGATTCTTCAGCAACCCTTTGTATTTTTGTGCTACAACCTTCCTCCGATTGCGGAACGGCCACAGTTTCTTCTTTGGAGGAGGAGGAGGAGTGAAGGGAAAAATGGTAGGTAGCAACTCTAGATACGTAGCGATTCTCTCAGCACCCATGAATTTTTGTGATATATTCGTCCAGGTATCTAGATGCAAAGTGAATGACCTCCTCACCACCTTGTAGTGACTTGGAGAGAGTCAGGAAGCGCCTGTGACGCACTGATAGGCCCATCAGGCGCGAATTTAAAACTTGGTTCTGCAGGCCTCCCAGTGACGCTCTCTACCACAAATTTACTCCCTCTGCCTCTTGAGGAATTGGAAATCCTGAAAGGTCCCAGATTTATGAAACACCATCTTACCAATCTTCTGGGCTGGTTTCAGAGAAGGTTCATTGAGTATGTGAAAACTCGATTCTACAGTGTCAGAATCTTCCTCTTGTTTGCCGGTGGCAGGTGTCCTTAACTTATGGCCAAACAAGGAAGTGCCATCAAAGGGGGTACTGGATAAAGGAAGTTCCTGATGGGGTTGAAGTGCAAAATACATAGCTGCATCCAGGCACACGTTCCTTATGAAGGGGTCATCGCCTGAACCAGCTGCTCCCCAAGGTACCTTCCCAAGGTACGGGAGATCAGCAGACTGATTACTACTTGAAATGACAGCAAGAACAGCTGTAGCTGAAAGGGTGCTTTTCTCCTTGACACCCCTCAACAGACACATGCACCGAGAGAGTACTTGATAACCTTAGTCAAAAACCTGAGTGAAATGCGTGCTGCTGGTGTTTCTAGAGCCCTTGAAGCACAAATCTAGTTGAGGCAAACACCTTTCCAAATCTGTTCATTGCTGTGACCCCAGCGTTCAGATGGACAGAAGAGCCTGCCTGCCTGGTGGCCGCCACCACCGCCATAACACATCAACTAGACTTGACCCTGCTCCAGCAGGATCTAGCAGTGGAGAGGCCA
This sequence comes from Protopterus annectens, assembly GCF_019279795.1. Taxonomy (NCBI): domain Eukaryota; kingdom Metazoa; phylum Chordata; order Ceratodontiformes; family Protopteridae; genus Protopterus; species Protopterus annectens. The sequence continues at coordinate 708,617,273 of NC_056728.1, forward strand.
GAAATTTGTCCGTAACTTGGGGATAACAGTGTCCAAAGGTTCTCCAAGTTAAGCCCAGCAGGAAACCAAGTCAATAGTTAATCTGTCAGGTGGATCAAATTCAAGATGATGGTCTACAAAAGCCTCCAGAAACACTGCTGATTCTCAGTAGGAGGAGACTGGGATGACCAACCACCCTTCTGTTTGAGGTGATAAGATATCTCAAAGGAGATGTCATTAGTATGCATCTGGACCTTCAAAATTTCTGGATTTGGTATGGGGAGCTATGCTGTTCGTCTCTTCCAAGGCGAACCCCTCTCACATATATGCGGAGAGGTATCAGGAAGAAGAGGGAAATGGGATGAACGGTGGGTCTGAGACTTCCCGGAAAATGTCTCTCCTTGTGGATAAGTCTGATGTGCTCAGAGCTCAGAACCAAAAGAGAAGAGGGCATGGATCCGAGATAAGACAAGATGGTTGTGAAGAGAGAAAGTCTATCAGCTTGAAAGCTGGGGCGCGAGATCAGGTGTGGAACCCCTACCCTCCATGAGCAGAGAGCCAAGAAGGCAGGAAGGCCACTCCCGATCTGAGCTGTGTCCAGGGCTGAGGCCCGAGGAAGCGATTGGTGATCTGACAAATTCGAGCTGCAAACCCAACCCTCAGACCATAACTAATGTCAAAGATCCAACATCCGCCTTGTTTCCGGTGGGGTACCGGAGCAGAAACCCGTGGGGTTGGGGAAACCATCGGAGTTGCAAGGAAGCGCCATTACTTTCTCGGATTCGATGCCGGAACACCCCCGCGGGTATCTCTACCTTGACACCCAAAACCACTACCTGATCAGAGAAGAAGAGAGAGAATGATCAGTAGGTGTGGCTCAAATCCAGAGGGACAGGTGTCAGGGGACCCCATCTGGATTGTTCGAGTACTCTGCCATCATCCTATCCACATCCACCTCTGGACAAGCTCCCTCCTAGAATACCTGGAAGATGCTAAAGAATGAGGGTCTACAGTATTATGTCTAGGGAAAATTTGTTCCGGCAGGGAAGGAGAAACAATTCTTAATGGTATATACCCATATGGGCACCACCATGGCAGAGCTAGTTCCTGGATCGAGTCTTTGGGATCTGATGAGCTGAGAGAAGGTGGAAGAGAGTGGAGAGATTATTATTGGAGCGATACCGTAGATCCAACAGTATTTAGTATCTTAAGGAAGGCTCCCCAGGTTGATCTGTGCGTTGCGTCCAAATTTTGATCTTTCCACCGGTCATTCGGCTGTGAAGCCCCAGGAGACTCTCAAGGGAGACCTCTGCTAATGTTTATTGGCGCTTCTGCCCCTGCATGGTGTCACAGGTCAAGCATAACATTGGTGGCTGTATTGAGGCATCAGGTCCAGAACGCACAACGACTTGGCATCCGAATTATAGGGATTTTATGCCCAGGAAGTACATTTTAAAGCTCGTTGGTTATTTTCGATAAATATTAGAAAACAATGACAGAGTGTTTCCCTACAAGAAAACACCCAGATAATCATGAAAGGAAGGAAGAAAGAAAAAGTGCTGGGAAGCCACCTACCATAATGTAGATGTTCGGTGATCCATTGCTGCAGTCCTAATTTACATTGCAGTCCGTCACGTCCAGTCGGCTCAATACCAAAGATAAGACGTCAGTCAGGGTGCATTAGACTGACGCCAGTAATGTCAGGGTACTAATGCGCATGACCGGCCGCCATACTGAAGGCTTTTTGTTCTAGATGTCAGAAGATCTCGAAAAGATATTAAACCAAAATTCCAACATATACCTGCACCAAAATATATATATATATACAAAATATACAAAATAAGCAGAATATAACCTCAATACCACACACAAACTGCCACCAAACACAGAGGGAAGCAATGTGATCCCCCAACACTACTTATGGTAGGTACAAACTGTATCACCATGCTCATCCTGGCCACTGCTGCAGTCCCACCATTGGGCAGGAATCCAGAGGTAAGGGAGGCCAACCATGTGGTGCTATGAACTGACAACATGCTTTTGCAAAAACAGCTGTGGTAAAACCAGCCCTAGACTTAGAGTAGAGAGGAAGGTGATAATGCTTAGAGAAAGTATGCACTTCGAACCCAAAGTAGCTGCCTCCAAATATCCTTAGCTGCCACCCTCAGAAATGTGCTGCTGAAGCGGCAGTAGCCCCAGGAATGAGGCTCAATCCCAGCCGGAATCTCCTTGCCAAGGATGGGAATAATAAAAAACGTAATGCAACAACCCAATCCATCTAGAAATAGTTTGTTTTGACACAGGCTTGCCCTGAGAACTCAAAGCAAAAGAAACAAAACAACAACTGCTGAGACTGCTCTAAAACTTGTCCTGCTCGGCAATAATAACGTTAATTGCCTGTGTGTACATCTAGTGTGCAAATCTTTATTTTGGGGATCTGCATAAAAAGTAGGCAAATGGAATAGTTTGGTTTAAAGCCACACCAGAAACCACCTTTAGGGTATAAAGGCAAGGAAGATCACGTAGCGATATTTCCCCATCTCTTATGAAAAATCAAAGGCTCCACTGCCAAGGCGGGGCTCGCAATCTGTAGAAACCCTTTTGGTAGAAGTAATGGCTAAATAAAAAGTACGTCTTCCCACATGATACAAGTATTTCATTCAGTAGTAGCTGCAGGCTCAAAAGGTTGTGGTAGGAGTGCAAGTTTCAACACAAAATTGTTTGAGATCCCAAGTGAGTAGGAGTCGATGGGGTCTTATATTCTTGGGTTCTCTGAAGAAATTGCTTGAACAAAGCGATGCGAAACAGCGGTGGGTCACAATCGGGGTGAGTTGAAATTACAGGGTAGCATGAATTCATCGGAAGAGAAAGAAACCTTGTCCACACCTCAGTAAGATAATAATTGAAGAGTTACACACTCAAATTTGGCTCAGAAATTCCAAATTGTTTGCTGCACCCAAAATAAAAATCTCTTCCATTTTTCTGCGACACTTTCTGTACTAGGTCTCCTGGCTTCCATAAATTGCCATTTTAAAACTTGTTGAGGAAGTTGAGACCTGCTGTCTTCAAAACAGAATATGCCAGGCTGTTAGATGAAGAGAGTGAAGCTTGACATTGAGCAGGTGACCGCCTCTCTGAGACAACAGGTGTGGGGAAAACCCTCAGAATCATTCCCCATCTGGGGGGCACCGGCATTTGACATCTTTCGATGGGAAAATTTTCAAAAATGGTAGGTAGTAACCTCCAGATACGATTCTCAGCACCCATGAATCTTTTGTGATATCTGTCCAGGCATCTAGATGCAAAAAGGAATGACCCCCACCTACCCCCAGACTTGGAGAGTCAGGAAGTGCTTCAGACGCACTGATAGGGTCGATTGAAAAAGGAATCTCTAAAACCCTGGTTCTGCAGGCCTCCTCTGCCCCTAGGGTGACGTCTACCATTAAAATTTACTCCTCTGCCTCTGGAGGAATTATCCCTGTGGAAATCCTGGAAAGGTCCCAGAGATTTATGGAAACACTTCATCTTACCACCTCATTGGTTTCTAGAGAAGGTTCATTGAGGCGTAAAAAAACTCGATTCCTACAGCAGTCAGAATCTTTCCCTCTTGTTTGCTGCAGGTAAGTGTGTCCTTAACTTATGGCCAAACAAGGAAGTGCCATCAAAGGGGGCATTGACAAAGGAAGTCTTGAAGGGCTATGCAAAATCACATAGCTGCATCCAGGCATGTCTCCTTATGGCAATACCTGAACCAGCTGCTCTCAAGGTACCTTCCGCTGCATGGGAGATCAGCATCATTGACACATTTGAAATGGACAGCAGAATAGCCAGTTGAAAGGAAGTCTTTTTGACACCCTCAACAGACATGCACTCCGAGAGAGTACTTGATAACTCCTTAGTCAAAACTCTCTGTAGCCGAGTGAAATGTGCCAAGCAGTTTAGAGACCTCAGCGCAAACGTAGCTGAGGCAAACACTCGCTTTCCAAATCTGTTCATTGCTGTGGACTCCCAGTTCGGCGGATGGACAGAAGAGCTCTGCTCAGCTAGCTCCTTGGTGGCTGCCACCACCGCCATAACATCAACCAGGACTTGGACTCCCTTGCTCCAGCAGGATCTAGCAGCGGGAGAGGCCAGAAATTTGTCCGGTAACTTGGGGATAGGTTAAACAGTGTCCAGTTCCCTCCAAGCCCAGCAGGAAACCAAGTCAATCAGTTAATCTGTCAGGTGGATCAACCAAGATGTAGATGGTCCATAACCAAAAGCCTCCAGAAACACTGATTCTTCAGTAGGAGGAGACTGGGATGACCAACCACCCTTCTGTTTGAGGATCTCGAAGATATCTCCAAAGGAGATGTCATTAGGTGGCGATCTGTGGGATCCCTTTTCTTCATCAAAATCAGTGTCTTCTGTAGACTCCATGGGGGAGTCTATGTGTCTCCTTTTGCATGTCCTCTTCCAAGGAACCTCCTCTCCATGATATATGCGGGAGAGGTATCAGAAGAAGAGGGAAATGCCTTTAGATGAACGGTCTGGAGACTTCCCGGAAATGTCTCTCCTTGTGGGATAAGTCTGATGTGCTCAGAGCTCAGAACCAAAAAGAGAAGAGGGGTATGATCCGAGATAAGACAAGATGGTTCTCTGTGAAGAGAGAAAGCCCTTTCTATCAGCTTGAAAGCCAAAGGACCAGTGGAAACCCCTACTCCCCTCCATGGAGCAGACGCCTCTCAAGAAGGCAGGAAGGGGCCACTCCCGGATCTGAGCTGTCCAGGGCTGAGGCTCCGAGAGGAAGGGACAGATCTGACAAATCTGGAGCCAAACCCAACCCCTCAGATCTGGCACCAATGTCAAAGATCCAACATCCGCTCTGTTTCGAGGGTACTGGAGCAGAACCTGTCAGGAAAACCATCGGAGTTGAAGACATTTTCCTCGGATCTGATGCTGAACACCTCTGGTATCTCATATCCTGATACTCCAAAACCACTACCTGGATCAGAGAAGAAGAGAGAATGGACTTAGTAGGTGTACTCACGAATCCAGGAGGGGACACAGGTGTCAGGACCCCCATCTGGATCTGTTCTCCGAGAAATTTCCACATCATCCTATCCACATCCACCTCTGACAAGCTCCTAGAATACCTGGAAGATGCTGTGAATGAGGGTCTACAGTGTTTCTTTAAGAGTCTAGAAAATTTGTCCTGGCAGGGAAGGAGAAACCAACTTAATGGTATACTCCATGTAAGCACCATGCAGGCAGAGCTAGTTCTTGGATCGGAGGCCTTGGGATCTGATGAGAAGGTGGAAGAGAGTGGAGAGATTACTATTGGAGCGGATACTGTAGGATCCAAATAGCATTTAGTATCTTAAGGAAGGCTCCCAGGTTTAGGATCTGAAAAGGTTGCGTCCAAAATTTTTTTTGATCTTCTCCAATGGCTCCGATGAAGCCCCAGGAGACTTCAGTGGAGACCTCTAAGAATAAGCTTATTGCGCCCGTCGGCCAATGCCCTACAGTTACAGGTCAAGCATAACATACAGGCTGTATTGAGGTGATCAGGTCCAACGCAATAAACGCACTTCTTGTGGGCATCTGAATTAGGGATTTTATGCCCAGAAGTACATTTCTTAAAGCCTGTTGGTTTCTCTGACATAGCATAGAAAAAACAATGACAGAGTAAGCCTCACAAGAAAAACACCCAGATAATCAAGGAAAAGGAAGGAAGAAAGAAAAAAGTACAGTTTTGTACCTACCATAAATGTAGATGTTCGAGGATCCACATTGCTGCAGTCCTAACTATTGGGTAGTCCGCTGTCCAGTCGGCCCGAATACCAAAGTATATGGCTGACGTCAGTCAGGGTGCATTAGACTGACGTCAGTACGTCAGGGTACTAATGCGCATGACCGACGTCATATCCTCAGTCTTTTCTTGCCCCAGATGTCAGAAGACCCTGAAAAGATAAGGCCAAAAACCAAAAACTCCCAACATACCTGCACCAAAATATATATATACAAAATATACAAAATAAGCAGAATATAACCTCACCTACACAACCACCCCTAAACACAGAGGGGAAGGAGGGAGGGTAAATTGGACTGCAGCAATGTGGATCCTCGAACATCTACATTTATGGTAGGTACAAAACTGTACTATGTTCTTCATTCCACATTGCTGCAGTCCTAACTATTGGGTAGAATCCCAAAGCAGAGGTAAGGGAGGCTGGCAAATCATAAGGAAGCAGGAACTGACAACATGCCTTGCAAAATAGCTGTGGCAAAACCAGCCCTAGACTTAGAGTAGAGAGGAAGGTGATAATGCTTAGAGAAAGTATGCACTGAACTCCAAGTAGCTGCCTCCAAAATATCCTTAGTTGCCACCCCCTCAGAAATGCTGTTGAAGTGGCAGTAGCCCTAGTGGAATGAGGCCTAATCCCAGCTGGAATCTCCTTGCCATGATGGGAATAACAAAATGTAATGCAACACCCAATCCATCTAGAAATAGTTTGTTTTGACACAGGCTTGCCCTGAGAACTCAAAGCAAAAGAAACAAACAACTGCTGAGACTGCCTAAAATCCTTAGTCCTGCTCAAATAATAACGCAATTGCCTGTGTACATCTAAAGTGTGCAAAATCTTTTCCCCTTTATTTTGGGGATCTGCATAAAAAGTAGGCAAATGAATAGTTTGGTTTAAAGCCACACTAGAAACCACCTTAGGCATAAAGGAAGGATTAGTACGTAAAGATACTCTATCCTTATGAAAAATCAAAAAGGCTCCACTGCCATAAGGGCCTGCAACTCAGAAACCCTTCTTGCAGAAGTAATGGCCAACAAAAAAGCAGTCTTCCATGACAAGTATTTCAATTCAGTAGTAGCTGCAGGCTCAAAAGGTTGTAGAGTAAGTTTCTCCAACACAAAATTGAGATCCCAAGCAGGAGTAGGAGCTCTACGGGGGTCTTATATTCTTTGCCCTCTAAGAAATTGCTTGAACAAAGGATGCGAAAACAGCGGTGGGTCACAATCATAGTGAGCTGAAATTGCTGCAGCATGAATCTTAATGGAAGAGAAAGACAAACCTTTGTCCAATAACTCAGTAAGATATTGAAGAGCCACACTCAAATTTGGCTCAGAAATCTCCAAATTGTTTGCTGCACTCCAAAATAAAAATCTCTTCCATTTTTCTGCACTTTCCTTGTACTAGGTCTCCTGGCTTCCATAATCACATTTAAAACTTGTTGAGGAAGTTGAGACCTGCTGTCTTTCAAAACAGAATATGCCAGGCTGTTAGATGAAGAGAGTGAAGCTTGACATTGAGCAGGTGACCGTCTCTCTGAGACAACAGGTGTGGAATCAAGGGTAAAGGCCATGGAGGCTTCTTTACCAGACTCCTCAGTAATGGGTACAAGTGTTGCCGAGGCCAATCTGGAGCTATCAAAATCATCCTTGGCTTGTCTTGTCTGACCTTTAGAAGCACCTTTGGAAGAAGAGGCAGAGGTGGAAACGCATACACATGAAGATTTTTCCAACTGAAAGAAAGAGCATCCACTTTCCAAGCTGTGTGATGAAACCTCTTTGTGCAAAACTTTGGCAGCTGGTGGTTTAGTGGAGAAGCGAACAGATCTATGCCTGGAGTTCCCCAGGACACTGTCAACGTTTGAAATACATGAAGATCCAGTTTCCACTCGTGGGGATCCATGATTTGTCTGCTTAACACATCTGCTAAGGAGTTCTGTGCTCCCGGCAGAAACCTTGCCTGAAGAGTTAGTTGCAAGCTGAGCGCAGTCTCCCATAAAATCATTGCTTGCCTGCACAATGGGTAAGAATGTGTTCCCCCTTGTTTGTTGATGTACCACATGACAGTTGTGTTGTCTGTTAGAATCAACACCTGCCCTGGAAGAAGTAACTCCTTGAAAGCCATTAATGCAAACTGGACTGCTAACATCTCCTTCATGTTGATATGTAGATGCTGTAGTCTGGCAGGCCACTTGTCTTGTATCCACTTTCCATTTAGATGAGCTCCCCAAGCAATGTCTGAGGCATCTGTCGTTAGAATCTGACTCGCCTCTGGCCGGGTCACAGAGAGTCCCTTGTTTAGGTGACATTCCTGAGCCCACCACAAAAATTCCTTTTGAATGCAAGGTATTATTTGAATGACAGTGTCCAAATCCTGGCAGTGCTGTGTCCATACATTTTGAGATACCATTGTAGCTTCCTCATATGCAGTTTGGCATTGGGAAGCACCAGAATACAAGATGCCATGAACCCTAAGGCTTGAAGGACTGTCCTTGCAGTCAGCCCGGACTGAAGAGATAGTTGATGGAAGTAACTGGAAAGATTCTTTTGTTTGTCCGGGGTTAAAAGGCCATCTGGGCTGCTGTATTCAGTCTCACACCCAGAAAGCACATGTCTTGAGAGGGTACTAGACTGGACTTTATTTCGTTCACAGAATACCCTAGGCATCTTAGCACTGCTATGACATATTCCAAATGCTGTAGAAGGTCTTCCTTTTCTTGAGCCAGAATCAGGCAATCGTCCAAGTAAGGATAGATTTGAATTCCTTTTAGCCTGAAGTAAGCTATCACTGGAGCCAGAACCTTTGTGAATACTCTGGGCAGTAGATAAGCCAAAGGGCAATGCAGAGAACTGATAATGAGAATTTCCAGCTCGAAAACGCAGATACTTTCTGCAACTTAGTCTTATAGGCACATGAAGGTAAGCTTCCTTGAGATCTAAAGTTACCATCCAGTGATCTTTGCCCAGCAGAGGTAAAAGCTGTTGTAACGTCAACATCTTGAACTTGGGAATGTCCAGATAAGTGTTGAGGATAGATAAATCCAAAATTGGTCTCCACGTGTTTCCCTTCTTGAGTACTAGGAACAGGCGAGAATAAAATCCTAGGCCCCTTTCTGGCACAGGAACCGGCTGAATGGCCCCTATTTGGAGTAACAGAGAAATTTGCTTGTGAGCCTCTTGTCTTTGTAGAGGAGGAATGTCTGGCATGCCTTTGAAAGGAGGCAAGGTATGGAAATAAAACCTGTAACCGTGGTGAATGATATCCAGAACCCATCTGTCTTGGGTAATTAAATCCCAATTTTCTTTGAAAAGAGACAGTCTTCCTCCCAACGGTGCTGCCAGGCGAGAATGACCTGGCAGCTGAAAAGGCAGGTCATTGTGTCTGCTTACGAAAGGACTGACCCCTGCCCTCACCAGAAGTCTGAGCAGGGGAACTCCCTGTCCTAGGCCTAAAAGAACCCTGAGCTCTGCCCCTACCAGGTCTAGACCTACCCCTAGACTGGGAATCATAAGCAGGATAAGTCCATCTCTTAGCAGGCCAATTTCTACTAAACTTCGGCGGCTGCACCTGCAAAAAATCTTTAACAGTTTGCATAGACTTAGCCTTGTCCTCCATTTTCTTCAAAACTGCTTCTACAGGCGAACCAAACACATCAGACTGCAAAGGAGCATCCAAAATCCGTGTCTTAACATGCTCAGCTAAATTCTGATCTCTCAACCAGGCGTGCCTACGAAGAACAGAACCAGTGGCAGCCACCCTGGAGGAGGCCTGCACAGCATCAAAACCACATTGCAAGGAATGTTTACCCACCTGTTCAGACACATGAACTAAATCCTGCAACTCTTTACACTCAATACCTTCCGCCAGAGCATCCACCTTAGATTTCAACTGTGAAAGAAGATAATTCTGATATTTTAACATGTGAAACTGACAATTCAACGCCCTCATGGCTAAAGTGGAAGAAGTATACACTTTCTTTCCCCATCTATCCAAAGCCCTTGCCTCTTTATCAGGAGGGACAGGATTTTTAACAACTGAGGCCTTCACACCTTTAGGCCCCTGAGAGACAGTTTCCGGGTCTGCCCTAGGACTCTTAAAAAGATACTTATGAGCTTCAGGCACCCTATAATACCTATCCGATTTAACTGGGGCAGGAGGCAAAGAATCAGGGTTCAGGGAAGCCTCTGCAAAAACATCTTCCACCACATTCAAAACAGGAGGTATAGCTAAAGGCCTATGCTGGGGTAATAACAAGAATTCCCTAAGCCTTTTCCTGGAATCAGAGAAATCTTGACCTTCCCATTTAAAATGCTCCCTCATGGAATGCAGAGTCTCTGAAAATGAAAAATCCTCAGGAGGAGAAGCTGAAGGAGTAGAATCATCCACATCAGAATCAGAATAAGGAGGGTACTCCTGCAAGTCTTCAGTCAAGACTCAGAAGCCTCCGAGCATTGCTCAAAACTCTCAAACTCAGGTTCCACCCTAGGCCTCTTATCAGGAGGGGGCATAGAACCCCGTATCATAGTAATCAAATCCTCTGCCATTTTAAGCATATGTTTCTTAGGCAAAGACCCTGAAGCACTAGGAGAAACCCCCACTGAAGCAAAACTTGGCCTGCTCCCCAAAGAAGCCTTGGAAACAGAAGGGGAGGCTCTAACCACCTTAGGAAGAGAGGGAAGAACAGCCACCTGAGAAGCCCCCTCAGCCTGGCCTACTTCCTGAGAGGATACATCCTGTAACAGTAAAGACTCTCCTGAGACTCCAAAGAAACACCTGGCAAAACCTCCGGCTCCACTGAGCCTCTAAAGAACCGGCGTCTGGGACTGTCGGTTCTTCCACCTAAACTTTGCTGTTTTGTCCTTGCGTTTTTAGCGAAGCGGCGCCGGAGCATCCGGCGGCATTTTATAATTACAACGCTTCCCAAACACTAACCTGGCACAGTCTAACCTTCTCTTAATAGTGCGTTTGTTAAATCTAGCACAAGAGCGGCATCCAACAACGCCGTGCTCAGGCCCTAAACAAGGTATACACAAAGTATGGTAATCCCTATGAGGTATCTGTTTCCCACAAGAAATACAGTTATTCACTTTTCTGACATCCGGTTAAATACTGAGGCAAGAAAAACCAAAATATTCCCAACGGGTACTTAGCCAACTTTGATTCGGTCTGAAACTCTGGCTTCAGAAACTTTCAGAACGCCAACCTGCACTCGCAAAATTGCTTCTGCATCGGACCATGCGGCAAAAAAGACTGAGGATATGACGTCGGTCATGCGCATTAGTACCCTGACGTACTGACGTCAGTCTAATGCGCCCTGACCGACGTCAGCCATATACTTTGGTATTCGGGCCGACTGGACAGCGGACTACCCAATAGTTAGGACTGCAGCAATGTGGAATGAAGAACATCAGAAATACCAGCTATGGTATGTTAAAAATACCTACATAGGTAAAGAAAATATACCAACAATGGTATGGAAGGACTACCGAAGTAAAGAAAGAGAAACGAGACAAGAAGACATTAACTCCTAACACTCAGGGAAACTAAGAGGGAGAAGAAAAGTAAAAGGATACAACAAGAAAGATATGACTGAGACAGAAAATATATCCTAACAGTCACTACCAATGCTGGCAAAAGGGATCTGAGGTACTGGGGATGGAATAGAGCATTGTAGGTAGAGGGAGGAGCTTGAGAGCTGGATCCAAAGTCCAGTGTATGCGTCCAACACGGATCCGAGGATTGGATCCAAACCCATTGGTGAGGAAGAATAAAAAGGGCAACATCAGATCCTTTATTCAGACTGAAAGAGAGAAACTGTAAAGAACACAAGCAGGTTAAAGTACAGTTTTGTACCTACCATAAATGTAGATGTTCGAGGATTCCATTGCTGCAGTCCTGACTATTGGGTATAGTCCGCGTCCCAGTCGGCCCGAATACCAGAGTATAAGGCTGACGTCGGTCAGGGCGCATTAGACTGGCGTCAGCGTCAGGGTACTAATGCGCATGACCGACGTCATATCCTCAGTCTTTTCTTGCCCCAGATGTCAGAAGACCCAAAAGACAAGTCCCAAAACAACCTGCACCAAAAACATGTATAATATATACAACAATATATGTATATAAAAATATAAGCATGTAAACTCACCTACACAACCACCCCTAAACACAGAGGGAAGGAGGGAGGGTAAATTGGACTGCAGCAATGGAATCCTCGAACATCTACATTTATGGTAGGTACAAAACTGTACTATGTTCTTCGTCTTCCATTGCTGCAGTCCTGACTATTGGGTAGAATCCCAAAGCAGAGGTAAGGGAGGCTGGCAAATTATAAAGTAGTAGGAGCTGACAACATGCCTTGTAAAACAGCTGTTGCAAAACCAGCCCTAGTCTTAGAGTATATAGGAAGGTGATAATGCCTAGAGAAAGTATGCACTGAACTCCAAGTAGCTGCTTCCAGAATATCCTTAGTTGCCACCCCCCTTAGAAATGCAGTTGAAGTGGCAGTAGCCCTAGTGGAATGAGGCCTAATCCCAGCTGGTATCTCCTTGCCATGATGGGAATAACAAAATGCAATGCAAAAGCCAATCCACCTAGAAATAGTTTGTTTTGACACAGGCTTGCCCTGTGAACTCAAAGCAAAAGAAACAAGTAACTGCTGAGACTGCCTAAAATCCTTAGTCCTGCTCAAATAATAACGCAATTGCCTGTGTACATCTAAAGTGTGCAATATCTTTTCCCCTTTATTTTGAGGATCTGCAAAAACGTAGGCAAATGAATAGTTTGGTTTAAAGCCACACTAGAAACCACCTTAGGCATAAAGGAAGGATTAGTACGTAATGATACCCTGTCCTTATGGAAAATCAAAAGGCTCTACTGCCATAAGGGCCTGCAACTCAGACACCCTTCTTGCAGAAGTAATAGCCAACAGAAAAGCAGTCTTCCATGACAAATATTTCAATTCAGCAGTAGCTGCAGGCTCAAAAGGTTGTAGAGTAAGTTTTTCCAACACAAAATTGAGATCCCAAGCAGGAGTAGGAGCTCTACGTGGGGTCTTATATTCTTTGCCCTCTAAGAAACTGCTTGAACAAAGGATGCGAAAACAAAGGTGGGTCACAATCATAGTGAGCTGAAATTGCTGCAGCATGAATCTTTATGGAAGAGAAGGACAATCCTTTGTCCAATAATTCAGTAAGATATTGAAGAGCCACACTCAAATTAGGCTCTGAAATCTCCAAATTCTTTGCTGTACTCCAAAATAAAAATCTCTTCCATTTTTTCATGTACACTCTCCTTGTACTAGGCCTTCTAGCTTCCATAATCACATTTAAAACTTGTTGAGGAAGTTGAGACCTGCTGTGTTTCAACACAGAATATGCCAGGCTGTTAGATGAAGAGAGTGAAGCTTGACATTGAGCAGATGACCGTCCTTCTGAGATAACAGATGAGGAATCAGAGGTAAAGGCCATGGAGGCTTCTTTACCAGACTCCGTAGTAGTGGGTACCAGTGTTGCCGAGGCCAATCTGGAGCTATCAAAATCATCCTTGGCCTGTCTTGTCTGACCTTTAATAGTACCTTTGGAAGAAGCGGTAGAGGTGGAAAGGCATACACATGAAGGTTTTTCCAACTGAAAGACAGAGCATCCACTTTCCAAGCTGTGTGATGAAACCCCTTTGTGCAATACTTTGGCAGCTGGTGGTTTAGTGGAGAAGCGAACAGATCTATGTCTGGAGTTCCCCATGACACTGTCAGTTTCTGAAATACATGAAGATCCAGTTTCCACTCGTGGGGATCCATGATTTGTCTGCTTAACACATCTGCTAAGGAGTTCTGTGCTCCTGGCAGAAACCTTGCCTGAAGAGTTAGTTGCAAGCTTAGCGCAGTCTCCCATAAAAGCATTGCTTGCCTGCATAGAGGATAAGAATGTGTTCCCCCTTGCTTGTTGATGTACCACATGACAGTTGTGTTGTCTGTTAGAATCAACACCTGCCCTGGAAGAAGTAACTCCTTGGAAGCCATTAATGCAAACTGGACTGCTAACATCTCCTTCATGTTGATATGTAGATGCTGTAGTCTGGCAGGCCACTTGTCTTGTATCCACTTTCCATTTAGATGAGCTCCCCAAGCAATGTCCGAGGCATCTGTCGTTAGAATCTGACTTGCCTCTGGCCGGGTCACAGAGAGTCCCTTGTTTAGGTGACATTCCTGAGCCCACCACAAAAATTCCTTTTGAATGCAAGGTATTATTTGAATGACAGTGTCCAAATCCTGGCAGTGCTGTGTCCATACATTTTGAGATACCATTGTAGCTTCCTCATATGCAGTTTGGCATTGGGAAGCACCAGAATACAAGATGCCATGAACCCTAATGCTTGAAGGACTGTCCTTGCAGTCAGCACGGACTGATGAGATAGTTGATGGAAGTAAAGTGACAGACTCTTTTGTTTGTCCGGGGTTAAAAAGGCCATCTGGGCTGCTGTATTCAGTCTTACACCCAGAAAGCACATGTCTTGAGAGGGTACTAGACTGGACTTTATTTCGTTCACAGAATACCCTAGGCATCTTAGCACTGCTATAACATATTCCAGATGCTGTAGTAGGTCTTCCTTTTCTTGAGCCAGAATCAGGCAGTCGTCCAAGTAAGGATAGATTTGAATTCCTTGAAGCCTGAAGTAAGCTATCACTGGAGCCAGAACCTTTGTGAATACTCTGGGCAGTAGATAAGCCAAAGGGCAATGCAGAGAACTGATAATGAGAATTTCCAGCTCGAAACCGCAGATACTTTCTGCAACTTAGCCTTATAGGCACATGAAGGTAAGCTTCCTTGAGATCTAAAGTTACCATCCAGTGATCTTTGCCCAGCAGAGGTAAAAGCTGTTGTAACGTCAACATCTTGAACTTGGGAATGTCCAAAACGTGTTGAGGAGAGATAAATCCAAAATTGGTCTCCACGTGTTCCCCTTCTTTGGTACAAGGAACAGGCGAGAATAAAATCCTAGGCCCCTCTCTGACACAGGGACTGGCTGAATGGCCCCTATGTGAAGTAACTGTAAAACTTGCTTGTGAGCCTCTTTTCTTTGTAGAGGAGGAACGTCTGGCATGCCTTTGAAAGGGGGCATTGTATGGAAATAAAATCTGTAACCGTGGTGAATGATATCCAACACCCATTTGTCTTGAGTAATGAAATCCCAATTTTCTTTGAAAAGAGACAGTCTTCCCCCCAAAGGAGCTGCCAGACGTGAATCTGCTGGCAGCTGAAAAAACAGGTCATTGGGTCTGTTTACTTAAAGGACTGACCCCTGCCCTCACCAGAAGTCTGAGCAGGTGAACTCCCTGTTCTAGGCCTAAAAGAACTTTGAGCCCTGCCCCTACCACGTCTAGACCTACCCCTAGACTGAGAATCATAAGCAGGATATGTCCACCCCTTAGCAGGCCAATTTCTACTAAACTTGGGTGGCTGCACCTGCAAAAATTTTTAAACGGTCTGCATAGTCTTAGTTTTGCCCTCCATTTTCTTTAAAACAGCTTCCACAGGAACCAAACAACACATCAGACTGTAAAGGAGCATCCAAAATCCGTGTCTTAACATGCTCAGCTAAATTCTGATCCTTCAACCAGGCATGCCTGCGAAGAACAGAGCTGGTAGCAGCCACCCTCGAGGAGGCCTGTACAGCATCAAAACCACATTGCAAAGAATGCTTACCCACTTGTTCAGACACATGAACCAAATCCAGCAACTCTTTACACTCAATACCTTCCGCCAAAGCATCCACCTTAGATTTCAATTGTGAAAGAAGGTAATTCTGATATTTTAACATGTGAAACTGACAATTCAAAGCTCTCATGGCTAAAGTGGAAGAAGTATACACTTTCTTTCCCCACCTATCCAAAGCCCTTGCCTCTTTATCAGTGGGGACAGGATTTTTAACCACAGAAGCTTTTTACACCCTTAGGCCCCTGAGAAATAGTTTCTGGGTCCGCCCTAGGACTCTTAAACAAATATTTATGAGCTTGGGCACCCTATAATACCTATCAGGCTTAACAGGAGCAGGAGGCAAAGAGTCAGGGTTCAGGAAGCCTCTGCAAAACATCTTCCACCACATTCAACACAGGAGGAATAGCTAAAGGCCTATGCTGGGGTAAAACAAGAACTCCCTAAGCCTTTTCCTAGAGTCAGAGTAATCCTGGCCTTCCCATTTAAAGTGCTCCCTCATGGAATGCAAAGTCTCTGAAAATGAGAAATCCTCAGGAGGAGACGCTGTAGGAGTGGAATCATCCACATCAGAATCAGAATAGGTAGGATACTCCTGCAAATCTTCCACAGAAGATTCTGAAGCCTCAGAACACTGTTCAAAACAATCAAACTCGGTTCCACCCTAGGCCTCTTATCAGGCGGGGCATAGAACCCTAATCATAGTAATCAAATCTTCTGCCATCTTAAGCATATGTTTCTTAGGTACAGAACCTGAAATGGTAGGAGAAGCCCCCACTGAAGCTGAAGTAGGCCTACCTCTCATAGAAGTTTTGGCAACAGAAGGAGAGGCCCTAACTACCTTGGGAAGAGAGGGAAGAACAGTCACCTGAGAAGCCCCTCAGCCTGGCCTACCTCCTGAGAAGGCACATCCTGTAAGAGTATAGTTTCTGCCTGGGACTCCATGGAAACTCCTGGCAAAACCTCCGGCTCCACTGAGCCTTCTAAAGAACCGGCGTCCGGGACTGCCGGTTCCTCAACCCTAGGCTTCACTATTTTATCCTTGCGCTTCTTGGAGAAGCGGGCCGGAGCATCCGGCGGCATTTTATAATTGCAACGCTTCCCAAACACTAACCTGGCACAGTCTAACCTCCTCTTAATAGTGCGTTTGTTAAACCTAGCACAAGAGCTGCAACCAACAACGTCGTGCTCAGGCCCTAAACAAGGTATACACAAGGTATGATAATCCCTATGAGGTATCTGTTTCCCACAAGAAATACAGTTATTCACTTTTTCTGACATCCGGTAAAATACTGAGGCAAGAAAAACCAAAATGTTCCCCAACGGGGTACTTAGCCAACTCTGTTTCGGTCTGAAACTCCGGTTTCGGAAGTATTTCAGAACGCCAACCTGCACTCGCAAAACTGCTTCTGCATCGGACCATGCGGCAAAAAAGACTGAGGATATGACGTCGGTCATGCGCATTAGTACCCTGACGTACTGACGTCAGTCTAATGCGCCCTGACCGACGTCAGCCTTATACTCTGGTATTCGGGCCGACTGGGACGCGGACTATACCCAATAGTCAGGACTGCAGCAATGGAAGACGAAGAACATCAGACTGATTGTGGATGTCAAACAGTACTTTGGGGGAATGCTTCATTCATCTAAAGGACCACCTTATTCAAGTTAAAAACCTACATAATGTCCCTATGTATGGTATATAAAACCTGTAATTCCAACAGCCTTTTTACTGCTATCAAAACCACCACAGTCTTTGAAGTCGTATGTAAACTACAACCAAGAACTCAGTCTTGTTCATCATCATAGCCGAATAGAGAACAAGGTCCCATATCGAATTCCCTGTACAGCTCATTAGTGTGGCATTATATGGAATAATTACTAGAAAACTAAACATACACGGAAATCTAAATAACAATGTACAAAAAACATGCAACTGTCAGAAAGAAATCTAATAGTAAATTTCTTACTGCTTCCGAAGGGAATCCCTCCCAAGCCTGCATATTAAGCATAAGTAATGATGTACCGATTTACCTAAAACAGAGAGCACCACACCAGTACCCTCCCATTAGAGGATCCTCAAAAACACAAAAATACAGATCTACTGGCAGTGTGTGAAGACACTAGTAAAAGGGAATAAGTCTCTATAAAGGGATGGGAGAACCAAGAATACCTGTTAAATGAGGTTTCCAAAGTCCAACTTCTACAGTTAATACCTTATGTCAACAACCTTCTGCAAAAGTTTCTCAACCTGTAGAACTAATACAAAAGACACATGTAATTAATTTTCTGTCATTTTACACAGTTTATCAGTACTGCCAGAGCAATAGCAGGCTGACTGTGAAATTCTTTGAACAGTTTCTTCACTTCAAATTTACTAAGAAACTGTACTTTTAATTCACACTACGGAAGTTTCATTTGACCCTTAACTAATTATCAGCTTTATTTCATAGTAAAACTAAAGTTGCTGAAAGTCTTTGAATGTTTTTTCCTGGACTTCCACTATCAGCCAGGTCCCTGTCATTCTGAAGATGCTCATAAAACTATGTTCACAATCATAGGTGTGTACTAGGAATGGCCCTGGAGCCTTTACAAGCCTAGCCCATAGGATTACCCTGGCATCATGCCACCCAACCTTAGTTTCTAGTGCCTCTGTCGAGTTGAGCCATTGGAGTGATCCCCGGGGTGAAATTTCTATTTCCCATCCACTCATCAAGATTTCTCTTGAAGAGGTCCAGTGAGGTGCTCTGTTTGACATGTAAGGGAAGTCTATTCCATAACATGGGCAGCCTCTAGGTTATGAACCTGTCCCTCCAGCACGTTCTGTTGAATGTGGTAATGAGGTTGAGGTTTCTGGAGCTTGAGGTTTCTGGAGCTTGTGGTGCGGAGGGGATGGGATTTCTTTAGCTGCAGCATTTCTTAACAGAACTGGGTCACACATGGTTTTATAAGTCAAGCAGTGATCGCCTCTAAGTAGGTGATATGAGACAAAGAATAGTTGGAGTTTTTTTGAGTCTGTCCATACAGGACAAATGTTTAAGGCCTAGGATCCTCTTTGTGAGGTACTTCTGCGGCCTCTCCAGTTGTTGCAGGTGTCTAGTGAGGTACATGCCAAATGGGGCATTGTACTCAATGATTGGCCTAATGAGGGAAGAGTAGAGGGAGACAATGACCTCTTTCTTCCTGGATACAAAACCCTTAGTAATGGAATGTGCCACATAGAAGGACTTTCTGACCATGGTGGCAGTGTGATGGTCAAAACAGAGGCTGATGTCAACTTGTGTTCCCAGATCTCTTATAACGCCTTCTGTGCTCAGTGGACTACCATCGATGTGGTAGTTCATGGGAACTGGGTTTTTCCCAAAGGGGATGATGACACATGTTTTGGCACTGAGCTTAAGGCCATTGTTTTGATACCAGTCATTGGTCTCAGTAAGGCCTTTCTGTAGGATGTCAGCATCACTTGGGGAGTTAATAATGGCTCCCAACTTGTAATTGTCTGCGAACTTTGTCAGCCAGGGTCCCTTCATGTTGGACTGGACTTCTGAGAAGTAGATATCAAACAGGAGAGGACCCAGGACCGATCCCTGTGGGACTCCACTCGTGACTGGTTGGCAGTCTGACTTGGAGTCAGAAGATGAAATGATTGCAGTCAAAACAAATCTGGATAAGCGTGAAGGTAAAGACATGCTGAAAAGAAAACGTGTAAAGCTTTACAGCAAAAAGAACAGCTCTCACTACTGAAAACTCAGGACTAATGTCACTACTGAAAACTCAGGACTAATGTTATTAAAACAAGTACTTAGGATGGCAGGCCTTGAACATAGCCCAACTAATGTCTGCTGTTACCATTAAGGCTACAATTCAGGTGTCATGTTTTGTGAAAGTGCGGATAAACAGCCACCACCATTAGGCCCAAGAAGAGCTAAATTTGTACAGGACATTACAAATCTCTACTTTCTCACTTAGGATGCCAAAGTCACGACTTCCTCAGCTCTTGCCATGTGCAAGAATGACTTGCAATTCAGACAGTCCAGTTCTGCCCATATGAAGACTATCCCCTTCAAGGATGCCAGACATAACTTCTCACAGTTTAAGCAAACATTAGGTCCTGTGATTACAGAACAGCCCAGGAAAGAGTAGCTGTTGGGGGGGGGGGGGGGGTAATCAACAGATCTGTGATTCCCCCCCAGGACAGGGATAGCAGTACAACCTAGGAAAGGCAAATATCCCGAAACTGACTGGACTATCAGAATCCAGACATCCAAGTATAGGAACAGTATAACAACATTCTACTGTTAGGTCTGCACCATGGCTAAAGCCTTTGTAAACAAGAGATCATAACAAAGGCAACAACTCCTGTGGGGTTCTCTCTTAATGATGTATCAGTGGGCATCCACTGTGCCTTGTGATGCTATCCAGGTAATCTGCAGCAACAGTGGCCTGACTTTCTGAAAAGTCCCCATTAAGAATTTGGAGTACATGTTTGAAATGAACAAAATCCAAACAAGAGCGGAGACTCCCTTGTCTTCAGAGTGAGGGAAGAGATAATAAAGTTTATTTACGTATTCCAAAAGGAAGAACAGGCTAGGCTCTATGGCTTCAGAGAAACACCCTTAGTACATAAGCTCTGAGGAGAGGAGGTGAACTTGCAAGTGAGCCCCTTATGGCAGAGAACCTAAACCCTTCAAACTGCATTGGAGTCCATGTTCAGAATTCATCTGTCCTTACCTACCATTCTCCAAGCCAAGGAAAGCTCTGAGGAAATTCCTCATGCATGTCATCCAGTAGGAAAGACATGACTGTTGCATGACCCCCTTGCAAAGCTGACTTAAGAAAGAAACGAGACTTAGACTTACAGATTCGTAAAACTACAAAATGGTTGCACACTGATCAACAACATACTTTCAGGTCTCCCAGAGTAAAAACAGAAACTGAAAAATAACAGCCAGTGATATTGTCAGCTTGGGTAAAAAAAATCAGTTTGGAAAAATCCTACAGCTGTTCAGCAAAAATATGTACAAGCTTCAGCTTTGGTACAGGACATGGCTTCCAGTAATTTACATGGAAAAAAACACAAATGTACTGAGAGGTGATTAAAATAATTGAAACACTGAAGGAATACAAAAACTCAAATAGCAAAATGCTATAAAAATATAAAAAGCATAAAATGCCTATTCATCTGAACTGATAAAACTGAAAAATTCACAGACTAAAATGAAGAAATGGGTGCATAAGTACGGGGCTTCTCAATCAGAGCCATTTCAAAAAAATGGTAGAGTTAGAAGATAGAGCACACAGACAAAACCTGAGATTTTCTGCTGTGCCAGAGAAACTGAAAGGAAAAGACTGTATTCATTTTATGAAAGCACAGATAAGTAACTGGACTGGTACTCCACAATGGGATTTGTTAACTGAAAGGACACATCAAGTGTATGTGCCAAACCTGGTCATGAGAAAGCAGACATGACCTGTATTAGTAAAGGTGCAATTATACCAACAGAAAGAACTGATCCTGACAAAACTGTTGCAGAAGAGAAACTACTGAAAATTAGAGTAAGCAGGCTGTTTTCTGGAAAATGATTATTCACTCTACAACAGGAAGAAGAAAAGCAAATGTATCCTAGCAATCAGGGAATGTTGAGAGGCAGGTCAAAGATTCAAGGGTCTGTCTTCAGAGTATTTTTTCCTGGAGACATGTTTGGATGCAGAGCAGGCTAAGGAGGAAATAAAGTTTATACAACAGTGAGCCAGCAAACAGAAGGTGGCTCTGCTTCTCATTCTTCTGACAAAGATCATAAACAGACTTTACCAGTGAAACCTTTTCCAATGTTCCAAATGAAAATGCTTGAGAGACAGACAAAAGGACAGCAGTGGACTCCTTGGTCTTGAACCAGAATCTGGTGTTGGGAGATGGAAATGAATTGGAAGAAAAGCAGCAACCCTACAATTAGTGCATAAATGGGAGACTATAAAGTATAAATCACATTTGTGAAATATGGTTTTGCAAGGAAAAATTGGATGAGAGAGTGGACTTCTGTTGACTTTGTTACTGTGGGTGAACTGTAATGCATATTCCACTTTATGTCATTGATATTTAGAAGGATACTAAAAGCAAACTAAGTAATTTTAAGTAAAACAATTGTTGCCCTCATTAATGCTTGTATAAACATTTCATGATACAACTGCATGTTATACAGAAAAGTAGTTTTGTACAGTGTGTAGTTAGGGGCATTTTAAATGCGGGGTCAAGTCTTTTCAGTAACTGTTAAATGTGTTAATGACAGTATGGGTTAAAGATATTAAAATAGCCAAGGACTTTTTTACTTGTAAAAAATAAAGGTTTTCCAGTAAAATAAGAGAACAAGTTTAAGTTAATATGCAGTGATACTGGGCTGCTGGCGTGGGGATGGTGTGTAAAAGTGCACTAATTATGTTATATGCAGATTTAAGATAATTTTTTTTTTTTTTTTTTTTTACAAGGGTGGATGTCTTGATTAATGCCCTTGTCTTAAGCTATAAACAAGCATTTCTGTAAGCAAAGTAGGCTTGAAAAATAAGACGACATGATGAAAGCCATAAGCAATGCTAAGTTTCTCACATCAGCATATATATTAGCTTGTTCTTTTCTATTAGCAAATGTAACTGGGAATGAAGAAGTTTGTAGCTGAAGACAGATGTACACACTGTTCTGAGTGGAATTTACAAAGATTCTCATTTATGCATCTGCTGAGCTCTCAGCCTTTTTTCTCCTTTTGCTGGCTACTTTTACATGGAGAAGAGCTGTACACATTAATATTGGGTGTTCTGAGCATTCTTGGCAGACTCCAATACAACATTTAAAGGTAAAATGGAAAACAATTCAGTGAAGAATAAAGTTTGAAATTATGAAAAGAGAATAAGAGATAGCAGCCTCCCTAGCAACTTTAATGCTTTAATGCATTTAAGAGAACAGTGTACACTTTAGTTTTACTTAAAGACAGTCGGTGCAATTTTTCTTAGGGCTAAAAGTTAATGTTTTTTGAATGGATACAAGCTGCTTTTGACATCCTGAAGGGGAAAAAAGTTAAGAGACAGCAATCAGTGTAAAACTCTAACTTGTGCTTTAGCAAGGGTAACCTTAATTTTATGTTAAGTAATGCCTTGTGAGTGCAACTGTCGATTTGGGGCAATTGTTCCAATATGGAAGTTGAGCTTCATTATTTGAAGGTAGACATAGTTTTGTGTATGTGTTCTAAATTAATATGGAATGGGAGTGTTCTGAAAATGTATATTTTTTCGAGATTTTGCAATAATACAAAAAGCCTTGAAAATGTTACGAAGGCTAAAATGAACAAGAAACAACTGTATAACAGATCAGACTGCCAAACATTAGTGTGTGTATGCAAGACAAAAGTTGGAAATGCACATTCAAAAAATCATGCAGAACAGTTGGGAACAACAGCCTTTTTATCATAATGGTTACACTGTCCATATTATCTTAGAGTGTAAATGGCTTTATATATATATATATATATATATATATATATATATATATATATATATATATATATATATAGAAAAAAAGGAAAGATTATCGAATAATATTAAGAAACGTAGAGTGCAAATAATGCTGAAGACAACACCTGGAAAGAAATGAACATATGAATTTGGCAAAGAAAGGATTTCAGGATGGATATTCAGCAGACTATCAGGGACAAATGAAAAGGGGAATAGTAATACTGACTGTTAAAAGTGCTCCAATAATGATAGAAGAGGGGAAAAAGATTTGTGATAGTAAGGGGCTATTGGCAAGGGAGGAGAATTATGCTGGCATGTGTTTATATTCCACCAAAAACTGCCATTATGAAGCTTAAGAAACTTTTGGGAGAAATATATTGTTTTTCAGCAGGGAATACTAACGTGTAGGTGGGGACTGGAACTCTATTTGCAATAGGAAGGATGTATGAAAGCAGCCCAGAAAGGAAAATACAACAAAAGAGGGTAGATTTCTGAAGAAATTTATGAAAACATTTGGCATGGAAGATGTAAACTCAGCAGTAATAACTGTGAAAGAATTTATATATTATTCCCCAAGGTACAATAAGTGGACTAGACTAGCTAGAAAAAAGAAGTTATGTCTTACCATAACGTTCCATCTGAGTTGTTGATCTTCTTTCAGTCATCACTGATGGGTTCGGTTCCAAGCCCTCTGAACCAAGTCGGCCTTGTACCAAGCTTGCGTGCACCAACAAACTCTCGAGCTAAGCTGCTACCCACAATGCCCTTTGCTCAGTCACCTCAGATCGAGTTTGCATGCAACATATAGAGGAAGAATAAGAATAAGTCAGAGGCCATCTCTGCGCAGAAACCCTAATACACCACAAAGACCCTGAAGATCCACCAGGAACCTTAGGAAGGGGCCGGTGGGAAGGTGTGATGACTGGAAGAAGATCAACAACTCAGATGGAATGTTACGGTAAGACATAACTTCTTTATCTGAAGTTGTTAATCTTCTTCCTATTCATCACTGATAGGACAGAGTCCCCAGCTACTTGTAGAACCTGGGTGGCCCTTATGGAAGAACATTCCTGAGAACCATTGAGCCAAAGGCCGCTCTTCCCCTGGAGATCAAATCCAATTTGCAATGCTTGATAAAGGTGTGGTTCTTAGCCCAAATGGCAGCTGCACAAATGTCATCCATGGAGGCCCTAGATTGGAAGGCAACAGATGCTGCAATAGCCCTAGTTGGAGTGAGCCTTGATTTGGCCAGGCTTTGATCCCTCCGTGAGTGAATATATGAAGGCAATGCAATCCCTGAGCCATTTACACAAAGTAAATTTTGATACTGCACCTCCCATTCTAGGGCCCACAATGGAGATGAAAAGCTGGTCTGACTTGCAAAAGGATTTAGTTCTGTCCAGATAGAAACGTAATTGTCTATGAACATCCAAGGAATGTAGGCAGTTATTCTCCCTTGTTAGAGTAATTTGGGAAGAACACAGGGAGCTGAATGGACTGGTTAATCGAAAAATCAGAAACCACTTTGGGGAGAAAGGATGGGTTAGTACAAAGTGATACTCTGTCCTTATGAAAGATCAGATAAGAACTCTTAATACATAATGCTTGTAATTCAGAAATTCTTCTGGCTGAAGTTATAGCCACCAGGAATAAGGATTTCCATGACAGGAATTTTAGATCTTAAGTCGCAGCCAGCTCAAACGGGGGCAGAGAGAGAGCCTGCAGAACCCAGGACAGATTCCATGCCTCCACTGGCTGTCTGATGGGAGGCCTGCTGTGAAAAATACCTTTGAGGAAGGTCTTGCAAAAGCAAGAAGAGATAGGTGGCACTCCTTCAGACCCATTATGGAAGTTGGAAATGGCTGCCAGATGGACTCAAATGGTGGAAGCCGAGGCCCCTTTGTCGAACAGCTCCACCAGATAATGAAGAATAGTGGCTACTGGGGCTGAGAAGGATCTAGCTTCTGACTACGTGCCCAAACAGAGAATCTTTTCCATTTATCCCTGCAAAGTTTTCTCATGGATGGTTTATGAGAAGCCAAGATAATATCAAGGACAGGTGAAGAGAGGATTTCCTGCCTGGCAACTAATGGAAGTGGAGAAACCAAGCTGTCAGCTTGAGAGTGGACAGATTCGGGGGATTCAGCCTTTGTGGGTGAGAAATGAGGTCCTGACAAGTGTCTAGGATCCAAGGAGGTTGCAACAGATGAGATCAAAGGAAGGGAAACCACACTTGACGAGGCCAAAACCGGGCAATGAGGATCACTCTGCTTCTCAACTGCATAGCTTTCCATAGAACAAGGGGAATCGGAGGGGTAAGCATAAAGGAGAGACCCGTGGGCCAATCGTCAGTTAGAGCATCTCTCGGTGACTCCCTGAGAGGGAGAAAAAGGGCAAAGTAGCTGCTGTATTTTGTGTTTGAAGGGAAGGCGAAAAGGTCGAAGCATGGCTGGCCCCAACGGCTGAAAATTTCCTCCTCCACACTCTGGTAGAGAGACCATTCGTGACGATGAAGAATGCATCTGCTCAGTCTGTCCGCAATTACATTGGAGCTCCCTGGGATATGCTTTGCGATCAGAAAGCGGTTGGAAGCTATCACCCATTACCAGATTCCCATGGCTTCGCGACATAGGGGGTCAGATTTGGTCCCTCCCTGTTTGCTTATGTACCAGACTGCAGACATGTTGTCCGACTGGACAGCAATCATTCCAGATGGAAGGAGAGGATGAAAAGCTTGCAACGCCAGCAGCACTGCTCATAACTCCAGGACATTAATATGCAAATTGAACTCTACATCATACCACGTGCCTTGGACTTACTTTACCTGGAAGTGGCCCCCCCCACCCCATCAGGGAAGCATCCGTGGTCAACGTGGTGCTGGGCTGTGGAACCTGGAAGGGGCAACACCAAAGATTTTCATCTGTACTCATCCACTAGAGGAAATCTTGTTTGCAAAGGTTGGTGATGAGAATCTTTGAGCTCAGGGGGTGAAGACTGGGTATCCACTGGGCCTGAAGGAGCCACTGTAGTAATCTCATGTGTAGTCTGGCTAAGGGAACTATGGGGATGGCTGCAAACATAGATTTCCCTTGCAGACACTTTGCTTCAACAGAGTATCACCTGAACTTGTGCCCTTAGTCTATGAAGCCTGTGGAGAGGAAGTGAGATCAGGCTTGACTGGGTGTTGAATATTGCCCCCATGAATTCCATTTGTTGTGATGGTTGAAGGTTTGATTTCTCCCACTGTATGGTGATGCCCAATGATTCCGCTAGAGCCAGTGTGTAGCGGAGGGCCCTGACCAGAAAATGCTTGGTGGGGGCGGAGAGGAGCCAATCGTCTAGGTATGGAAACATCTGGAATCCCTGAAGTCTGACATGAGCTGTTACTACTGCAAGACATTCGTGAACACTCTGGGTCTGTCAAGAGACCAAAAGGCAGGGGTCTGAATTGGTAGTGACTGGCTCCCAACCGGAAGTGGAGGAGGCTCCTGGAGCACTTGTCCATCTTGATATAGTAATACGCATCCCACAGACCTAATGAGCACATCCACACACCCTCTCGCAAAAAGGGGAGGATGGATTGAATCGTGACCATGCGGAACTTGGTCTGAACTACCACTTTGTTTAGCTGGCAGAGATCCAGAATGGGCCTCCAGTCCCCTGCTTTCTTTGGCACCAAAAAGAATCTTGAGTAGAACCCTGATCCACACTGGTCTGGGGGGACCTGTTGGATGACTTGCTTTTGACGTAGCTTTTGTATTTCGGAAGCTGCCTCCTCCCTTTGACTGGGTGGAACATCGGGAAGGGATTTTGGAGGTCTTGGAGGAGTTATTAGTGGGATATGGTAGCCTCTGGTAATGATTTCTGCACCCACTGATCGTTCATAATGGACAGCCAGGCAGTTTGGCGCAGAGAAAAACACGCCATGACTGCTTCCAGAGGAACGCAATCAGGCAGCGCCTCAGGAGCACTGATATGGTCTACCTGAGAAGGAATCTCTGGAGCCCTGGTTCCGGGGACCCCCCTCTGCCCCGAAAGGGGCATCTTCCATTATTAGAACCCCCTTTGCCTCTGGAAGAGTCCTCACTACATGCGTCTCGGAAAGGACCTTGAGACTTCTTGTGCCACATCTTTCCGCTCCTCTGATTCCTGGAAAAGGAAAGCTGAGGTTTGGAAAAGTGTAGGCCAATGGCAGACAAGGTCTTCCCGTCTTGCTCGCACCTGGCTAATGTATCCTTGACCTTAGCCCCGAACAGAGCAGATGGCTTGATAGGGGCATTTAGAAAGGAAGACTTGAAAGAGTCCACGAGGTCGCAAATGCGCATCCAGGCATGGCGTCTCATGACTATGCCTGCACCCGCAGCTGTAGCTGCTCCTTCGGTTGCATGTGACAGCAACCTCATGGATGAATTAGATATAGATTCTAGGGTGGCAAGTTGGAAAACAAATTTATCTCGTGTTCTATCCGATACTTGACCCATGAGAGTTCCGGAAAGTTAGATAAGATCTCTCTGGAGCCTCGTAAAATGTGCCAGAAAGTTCAAAGACCTAACTGCGAAGGTCGCTGATGCAAAGACTCACTTCCTTAACCTGTCCACTGCCCGGGACTCTTTGTTGGGCGGGTGAACAGCAGGACTCTCTTCTGCAAGGTTTTTTCGTGGCTGCCACCACCACCATAGCTTCCACTGGCAAACCTCTGGACCAAATGGGATTGATCCTCTGGAGAGGAGAGTAATTTGTCTGATCTTTTGGGGATGGCCTCAACAGAGTCAGGGTTCGTCCAAGCCCGCTGCACAATGAGTTTAACCAACTCATCGGCAGGGGGGGTCACCCAAGAAGTAGCTGGAGCTGAGATCGGAAGGCCTACAGGGATATGGATTTCTCCGAGGAAGGGTTGGAGGACTTCCAGTCACCCCTCTTTTTCAAAATTTCCATGAGGTCTCTGAAGGAATCATCAGGGGGTGACCGTGGGGACCCTTCCCCATCATCATAGTCCATATCTTCCATGAGGGACTCCTCTGGGGAGTCCATGTGTTTCTTCTTACACACCTGTTTCTGAGGGGGTTCTTCGGTGGGGGCATCCGAAGAAGACTCAGAAAGGGAAATGCCCTGGACAGCAGTTTCCTGGGCCTTGTGCTCTCGGAGTCCTGGGGGGGTGGCCTTTGACAGCTGTGGCTCAGAAGGAACTGGGAGAATAACCAACGGAGGAGGATTGCTAGCAGCAAGTGCCCTCTCCATCACCCCGAAAGTGGGCCCAATTGAAGAGGAATGGGAGCCCGGAACTGAAGAAGACAAAATCGGAACAGGGATCACACCCCGCTCTAGACGGTCCACCCTTGGGGCGGAGCGTCAAGCAGACTCCAGCAGTAGTCGCCCTTGGATTCGAAGTCGGGGCCAACAAAACCGTCGGTACAGAGACCGGAACCGGAAGTTCCACACCCCAAGCATGAGATTTAGGAAGGATGTGTTTTGATGGAACTGACACCCAAAGGGGTCTTAGGGCCTCAGACAGTCATTGTCAGCATGGAGGAAGAAAGTCCTCTAGTAAAAGTTGGATAAATAAGCCTTGGAACTGAGGGATCCAAGGGAGGAGACTAAGAAGGGGTTGCTGGAGAAACAGACCCAAAGCCTGGAATGGGACAGTGTCTAGGCGGATTTGAAATTCCCCTGGCAGTCAGCAGCTGATCAAAAAGGTGCACCACATCAAATTCGGAAAGGCTCCTGGTGAATTTCACCGATGCCCCTGAGGGGGAATCAGGCTGGTGCAAAAAGGCTGGTGCAAAAAGGGGCTGCAGGCTTGTCTGGCAAACGGGTCCACAGTAGATGAGTATCAGGTCCGTGGTGTGTCACAGTATGACACTGACGATTCCAATTTTGCAACTGGTAACAATGGTATGGTCGGAGCCGTGAGCAGGCTCAAAGCCGAAGTTAGGATAGAGGTGGATGACAAAAACAATTCCGAGGTAGTTGTTAGAACTGATATCAGAGCCGAAATGGGCGATGTTGGTGCAAAGAGAGAAACCGATATGCTGGTCAGTACCGAGGCAGTAGATGGTGCCATAATTAGTGTCGAAGAGGCGACCTCGGTAATCTTCACTGGAGCCGATCTCGGAGCCGATGTGTTAGTCAGCTTCGAGGAGGCAGAGTGATGATCAGATGAGGACTTATGGGCCTTGTGCTTGTGACTTTTACCTCTGTCACCGGCCTGTGAAGAAGGGTCCGATTGAGGACGTTTCTTGTCCAAAGGAGGAGGGGATGAGACCTCCATCACAGAAATAGCCTCTGAAAAAGGCCACTAGTAATTGCTCCGTCTTTCTGAAAACTTTGGTTCTGACCAAGTAGAATCTAAGTTGCCTATGTACATCCAAAGAATACAGAATTCTCTCCCCCTTGTTCTGTGGATTTTGATAAAAAGTTGGTACATGAATGGTTTGGTTAAGAGCCACACTGGACACCACTTTAAGCATAAATGTTGGGCTTGTCCTCAGGGAGACCCTGTCCGGATAAAAAATTATAACAGGTTCCACAGCCACGAGTGCCTGTAGCTCTGAAACTCATCTTGCAGAAGTTATTGCTAGGAGCAGTGCTGTTTTCCAAGATAAAAACTTTATATCAGCATTAGCAGCTGGCTCAAAAGGAGGCAGGGTGAGTTTTTCCAAGACATAGTTGGTCCCATGCAGGCACTGGTGATCTCCTTGGAGGCCTTAAATTTTTGGCTCCTCTAAGGTACTGTTTTAATAAGGGATGAGAAAAGATTGGTGGCTCTGCATTGTAATGAGTCAAAATGGCAGAGACGTCCATTTTAATAGATGAGAAAGATAGGCCTTTGTCCAGCATCTCAGTTAAGTATTGTAAAATCTGAGGAATATTTGGCACAGCTGTATCTGTTTCCTTGTGCCTGGTTCCAAGCACAGAATCTCTTCCATTTTCCAGCATAAGATTTTCTAGTACTAGGCCTTCTGGCTTCCAAAATGACATCCATCACCGCTTTGCTGAGAGGTGTATTTTGTATGATTACATTATCCGCCATGCTGCCAGGTTTAAAGTCCTGAGCTGGCTGTGCAGAATCTGATTGTTTTGCTGGGACAGTAGATGCGATACTTCAGGTAGGGTCCAAGCTAGGCATTGAGGCAAGCTCCTTAATATTGGGTACCCAGTGCTAGCGGGGCCAGTCTGGTGCAATCAGTATCATCTTTGGCTTCTCCTGTCTGACCTTTAGGAGTATCTTGGGGAGGAGAGGCAGAGGGGGAAATGCATATACTGATAGGTTTTTCCACCTGAAGGATAGGGCGTCCACTTTCCATGCTTGTCTGTGATAAATCCTTGTGCAGAATGTCTTTAGTTGGTGGTTGTGAGGGGAGGCAACTAGATCTATGTCCAGGCACCCCCATTTTCTTGTTATCATGCTGAAGACTTGTGGATGCAGCTGCCACTCGTGGGGATCCATGAGGTTTCTGCTTAGTTCATCTGCCAGAGTATTTTTCCTTCCTGGCAGGAATTGTGCCTGCAGATGTACTTGGTAAGTCAATGCTGTGTCCCACAAAGTCATGGCTAGTCTGCAAAGGGGGTAAGAATGTGTGCCCCCCTGTTTGTTTATATACCACATGACCATGGTGTTGTCTTGTCTTTATCAGTAGTTGTCCTGGACATACCTCTCAACCTGGAAACGTCAAAGGTCCATGAAAATAGGTACAAATCTGTACGCTGATTAACATACAATTTGCATACATAATTATGTAACCCCGCCCACTCCAACAGAATTGTGGGATATCAACTTTCAAATGCAAACTGAAGAACAGATGACCAAAATATGGTCTCAGAGTCCCCCTACAGCCATTCTGATGTCCCATTTCTTGGCTATTTTGCCCCATTTACCATAAACACTGTAATGTGTATATTGCTTTACATCCACAATGATTACTTGGATGGATTTCTTTAAAACTTTTATTTTACATTTTATAGTATAAACACTAATAGCCATCTGCTAAACAAAGCAACACAGCCTCACAATGAAAAGAGACACCCTTAAAGCTTCTCTGCCCTTGAAACTCATATTCATTGAAACAGCATTGAAACCCACATTCAAAGAAAATGCATCTGGCCAGTGGCCGATAAAGATTACCTTTGCTTTGGGTTGTTTTCAAATCATAGGCCCCTTGCACATAAAACATACATGTGTTCTTTCATACACCTTCCTGACTGTATTAAATTATGTTCCTTGTATAATACAGCACACTTGTTAGAGCATGTTTTAAATTTATTGTTTTGAACATTTTTCCACTAAGCAGTGAAACTGCCCAATTCAGAACATTTCCATCACAAAAGTCTACACAAACTTCTACAATCCACCAGTATCAGTAAATATGCACACTTTCTGCGGAAGTAAAAATCATCTAAATAATTCCACATTAAAAAGAGATCTGTAACTAATGAAGAGGTTGCTGCTAGCAAACAACTTTATATTTTGTTGCTTCATCTACAAATAAAATGCCTGAGGAGTAAATTGCCTACGTTACACTAAAAATGATAAGCTAGGAATATTGCAATAGGGAATGGATGGCAAGCTGATAACAGGTTCATAGTTACACTAAAGAGGACATTCTCAGGACTGCAGCATCCACCCCCTTTAAAAATACAACACAGTACAGTATCAGCAATCCATCTACGTACTGCGGGAGTAGAACACAGCCTTCTGCATCAAAAGCAAGAATTCAACTACCTGTTATGCCAAGTCCATTTGTGTTGTTAGTAGCACAAGTATTACTAAACTTCTCTCCCCCTGAAGAACTATGCAGCACAAGAAACCTGGAAAAGCCAAAATCTATTGGAGGAGGGCGGGGCAAAGACCCAAAACTAGGGACACATTTTTAAACATTGCTTGTATAATCTTAGAAAAGTTGCTGGAATAAAATGTTTTGCATTACCATGCCTTTCCTGAAAGATAGAAAGACTGAAACTT
The DNA here is from genome assembly GCF_019279795.1 of Protopterus annectens. Classification (NCBI taxonomy): domain Eukaryota; kingdom Metazoa; phylum Chordata; order Ceratodontiformes; family Protopteridae; genus Protopterus; species Protopterus annectens. The sequence continues at coordinate 708,649,204 of NC_056728.1, forward strand.
AAATGGCTATCATTATTTAGTGAATTCAGTTCTCACTGATTTGCCAGAACATTTTAAGAGGAACAGACAAAAAGTACGTTTCAGACATTCTGTAAAATAATCACAAGTGTTGGGGTATGGGTAGAGAAGTTAGGCTCTTCCTCCTTGTACTTAAGGCTCAGAGCTTGAGTTTCAGTAACCCTAACCATCATTTACACCTAACTGGGGCATTTTATACACACACACACACACACACACACACACACACACACACACACACACACACACACACACACACACACACACACACACACACACACACCATGAAATAAAATATGAAAGGAGATGCCATCAAATAAACACACATAGCTGCCATCAAATAAAATATTAACCACACACACTGACAAGTGTAACATTTGAATTAGTAATCTGCTTAATACACAAACTAGTCTGCTCAAATAAAATAATGAACCTTAGCACATTGCTTAATACACCGGAGTGGAGCTGGCTGCCAATAACGAACCCCTCTGCTGTGAATAATAACCACTCTGCTTAAAATAAAATAATAAACACACACCATGACACCAAAAATGCTTAGCAGTACATTGCTTAAATAAAATAGCTGCCGCCACCAATAACGAACCACACACATTTGAATTATCTTCTTAAATAACGAACCACTTTGCTGCCAATACCCACTCTGCTAGTCTGCTTAAAATAAAAGTAGCCAATGTCTTTATCAGATAATGTATCTGACAGACTCTGCACAATTCAGTGTCATAGAAAATACTTTCTTTATCAGATAATGTATCTGACAGACTCTGCACAATTCAGTGTCATAGAAAATACTTTCTTAGAATCCTTTATTATATTACAATCTTCTTGTGCACTACAAGTATGTGAATACAGTAATTGTGTGTTTTGTTTGCAGGCTTAAACACTTATCGTTCATGCTCCAGTTCATATTATTATAAGGTCATTTTTACATAAAAACAATAGATACCCCCCTCTCAAAACATACACTTCTCTGACAGGTATTTTCTTAATCCTTACTTCACACTCACAGTACTTACTTCGCAGAATAATCGCATCCAAACAATTTCTTCATTCTGATGGCGACGAATGATGCTGTATAATCCAACAATCTTACCAGTCCGATAAATTATGCGATAATGATAAAAGAGCAGCCAGAACATGAAACAGAAGTTAATCCAACACCGGCAGCAACTGTTTGTTGCCGTTCCAGGTTCCCGCTCGCATTTCAGACAGGCCGGAAATGCGTGAGCTCTTTGAGCTCAATTCCGACAGGCTGGGAGAGTGAACTGACATCATCGCGCAGGCTGGTAACCCTGAGGGAGCTGACTTCATCACGTACGCAATGACGTCAGCTCTAACAGCCGCGAAAAATTAAAAACAAAAGAAAAAAAAATCGGAACTGAAGGGGTGCCACTCGGGAATCGTGGCACCCCTTCATTTGAACCCTAAAACTGGGTAAAAACTGAGCAATTCGGCATGGTTGAGAGGTATGGTCCTGGATGAAGTAGGTCCTTGAAGGCTGTCAGGGCATTTTGAACAGCTAGCATCTCTTTTAGATTGATATGTAGATGCATTTGGTTCGAGTCCATGTTCCCTGAATGCATCTTCCTGCCATGTGGGCCCCCCAGGCATAATCTGACGCATCTGTTAGTGTCTGCCTGGCTGGGAGTAATGTGAACGGCTGTTCCTTGTTTTGGTGACAAGCCTTTGCCCACCATCGAAACTCCTGTTGCAGGCAGGGAATGAGAGTAATTATAGTTTCCAGGCTGTGGCAATGTTGAGTCCAAACACTTTTTAGGTACCAGTGAAGTTTCCTCATATGCAGTCTTGCATATGGAATTAGTAAGATGCAGGATGCCATGAAGCCCAAAGCCTGCAGAATTTTTCTTGCAGATAACTGGGCCTTTGTTGCTAACATTTTGAAATAGGTAGTCAGTTGCCTTTGTTTGTCTGGCGTGAGATAAGCTATCTGGGCAGTTGTATTTAAGCTTGCACCCGGGAATATTATCTCTTCAGAGGGTACTAGTTTTGATTTATTTTCGATGACTGTGTACCCTAGGCATGTTAGAAGTTTTTTCACAAATGCCAGATACTGTAGAAGGATGTCCTTGTTCTCTGCTTGAATTAGACAGTCGTCCAAGTAAGGATATATTTGTATTCCTCTTTTTCTGCAGAATGCAATTACTGGTGCCAGGCACTTTGTAAAGACCCTGGGCGCAGTAGATAAGCCAAAGGGCAGTGCAGAGAATTGGTAATGCATTGAGCCAGCCTTGAATCTGACGTATCTTCTGCATATTTGTCTGATTGGAACATGCAGGTATGCCTCTTTTAGGTCTAAAGTTACAAGCCAAGCAGTCTTGCCCAGCATGGGCAGAAGCTGCTGCAAAGTTAACATTTTGAATTTTGGTATATCCAGGAAAGTATTTAGAATCTATAGGTCCAGTACTGGCCTCCAGGCCTTGTCCTTTCTGGGTACCAAGAACAGTTCTTGAGTAAAATCCTTGTCTCCGCTCTTGCTCTGGCACTTGTTGAATGGCCCCCATGTCCATGAGGGATGAGACTTGTTTTTGTGCCTCTGCCCCTTGATTTTTTGGCAGATCTGGCCAGCCATTTGCCTTTGGCAGGGTATGGTAATGGAACTTGTAGCCTTGTGACACAATATTTAGAACCAACTTGTCCTGGGTTATAATGTGCCAATTTTGAAAAAAAGTGCTAATTTTCCCCCTAAGGGTGCTGCCAGGAAATAAGCCATTGGTGCAGGCAGGGGGAAGTCATTGGGACTGTTTCCTGCAAGGTTGTGATTTGTCTTCTCCACTTTGGGAGGTAGAAGCACCCCACTGCTTTGACCTGTATGAACCTTGCGCCTGGGATCTGCCTCTAGGGCGTCTGGGTCTGCCCCTTTGAGGTCTGTCTGACACAGGAAAGGACCAGTTCTTTGTTGGCCAGTGTCTACTAAACCTAGGTGGCTGTACTTGTAAGAAATCTTTGACCATTTGCATAGATTTAGCTTTGTCCTCCATTTTCTTTAACACCTCTTCTGCCTTAACACCAAACAAAGTATCATGCTGTAAAGGTGCATCTAATAATTTAACTTTAACATGATCAGGCAAATTTTGTTCCTTTAACCAAGCATGCCTTCTAATTACAGAACCTATAACTGCGGCCCTGTAGGAGGCCTCTAAAGAATCAAAACCACATTGCAAAGTATGCTTTCCAACTTGTTCAGCTGCATGCAATATATCCTGCCCTTGTTTTCTGCACATTCAGAGTTTAACAACATTTTCTGTTTAAGCAGTGACATAATATATTGCTGATATTTGAGCATATGAAACTGACAGTTTAAGGCCCTTATAGCCAAGGTAGCAGACTTGTAAATCTTTTTTCCCCATCTATCCAGTGCCCTAGAATCCCGGTCAGAAGGGGTAGGGTTTTTTGCAACGGAAGCCTTAACTCCCTTGGGACCCTGAGAAATAGTTTCTGGGTCTGCAGCAGGGTTTTTAAAAAGGAATTTATGCGAGTCAGGGACCCTGTAATATCTGTCAGGCTTAACAGGAGCTGGAGGTAAGGAGTCAGGGGTAAGGCTAGACTCCGAAAACACATCATCTACAATGTCTAACACAGGAGGGATGGCTAGTGGCTTGTGCTGAGGTAGCAACAGGAAATCCCTGAGCCTCTTTTTAGACTCTGAAAAATCTTGGCTCTCCCAGTGGAAATGCTCCCTCATGGTATGTAAGGTCTCCCCAAAAGAATAATCCTCAGGAGGAGAAGCTGAAGGTATGGATTCTTCAGCATCAGAATCCTCATAGGGGGGGGGGGGAAGAATATTCCTGATCAGAAGAAATGGAAACCTGATCTGAAGATTCATAGTCCGTCTCTTGCCTAGGCCTATTATCAGGAGGGGGATGGGAACCCCTGATCAAGGTAATCAAGTTTTCGGCCATTTTGAGCATCTGTTTTTTTGGGCATGGAGGCCTGTCCACGTGGCTCTTGAGTTTGCTTCTTTGCCTTTGAAGGTGCTTTAGTCTTTGCCTTTGAAGTCGGTTTAATATATAGATGTTTGTGTCTGAATACACCCTCAGAAGCCGGTGCCTGCTCCGCGGCTCCGGACCCATCTGAAGGATTCGCGTCAGAGGCTCCAATACCTTGAGTTTCCAGTGGCATGGCCGACTCCACGTGGGAGTCTGTTGCAGCCAGCGACTCATGTAGCGGTTGTCAGAGGCTGCGAAAGCACCTCACTGAGAACCAGCGACTGGCTTAGGAGAAGCTTTGTCGTCGGTTTTGGGCCTCGGCTGTCTTTCTTTTTCTTTACGTTTTTTGTCAACTCCGGTAGTCGGATGGCTTTCCGACATTTCTGGATAATTAAATCTGCGTCCAAAGTAGTTTAAAGCAAAATCATGCAGACGCTTAATAGTGCGTTGGTTAAATCTAACACAAAACCCACAATCCAGAAAATTATGATCAGGGCCTAGGCAAGGAATACAGTAAGAATGAAAGTCCTTATGAGGTATTTGCTTCCCACAAGAAATACAATTATTAACTTTTTCTGACATCGGTTCTGGAGCAAGAAAAAAGTTTCCCCAACGGGGTACTTAGCTTTATAGAAGACTTCGGATCTGAAATTTGAACTCGAAAATCTCAAGAGTCAGCCGACCAGCACTTGCAAACTGCTTCTGCTTCGGGCACCGCGCGGCAAGACAGACTAAAGAAAATGGCGTTGGCTGCTTCTTTTATACCCCTGACGACCGGACATCAGGGAAGGGGCGACGACAGCCAACGCAGGACCCAAGATTTTGGAATTCAGGCCGACTGCGGGCAACCTGCCAGCAGGATTACCCAAATGTAATGACTGCAACAGTGAAACATGAAGAACATCTTATAATTCAAAGTGGAAAGGAATGATAATGAAACAGGGGAGAAGCTCATGAAACAGGGAAAGACTAGGATTTTGGATGCAGATCTTTAAGGAGAATAACAATAATCATACAGAATATTATATTCATAAAGTAGCAGAAAGAATTCTATGAACTTAAGCCAACACATGAATGGAGAAAGGATATTCTGTCTATAGGGATGACTGCAATTATGGATACAGACAATAGGCAAGAGGTGATGGAATTTATTGGAGAAAACTGGCAAAGGAACCAAGGTACTGAGAACAAATAACTAGAGAAGCAAAGCTAATATAATGGGAAGACACCAAGAATGTATTTGGACTGCAGATTAGCATTGCCTTCCCTATCAAAGATTGATATCACAGTACAGAGTATAGGCAAACAAAGAAACTGGGGGTCCTAAATGAAAGACCAGCACTCAAGAGTTTTTAGCAGAATCTAGCACAGAAGCTGCTGTTAAAAAGGAATAATTAGGAGTGCATATAAAATATTGCATGATAACTATAAGAATCAATCAGAGGAGGTTAGAAAGGATTGGGAAGACAGGCAGGATAAACAATTTACAAAGAAACAATGGGAGGATATATGTATGTCTCCCAAATATGCAACAACATCTAGAAGGTTTAGGATTTTTGCTTCAAAATGTTTACACAGGTATTTTTATACCCAAAGTAGACTCCAGAGAATTTTTTTCCTCACGTAATCAGCAAATGTTGGAGGTGTGATGGGGAAGCAATAGGTAATTGGAACATATTTTCTGGGAGTGTAATGAGTTGGCAGATTTTAAAGATTCCCTGCAGACTACTCTGTCGGAGCAAATTGATGCAACTAGGGAAATTATTTTTCTGAGCTACAACAGTGAATTGGAATTGCCTGGAATTACTAAGGCCTTGCTAAGTCTAATTATGGTGGCTGCCAAAAAAGCAATTACTAGAAAATAGAAATCAAAGTCTAAACCAACTATACAAGAAGTAGTGAATACAGTAACAGAGATAAAACAACTGGAATTTGGATCTTTAAAAACGGGTAGGAGCAAATTACACAGGAAAAATATGAACCATGGGAACAATACATACAGGAGATGAATGAGGTTTAAAAGAAGGCACAACTTGAATGAGCTATGTAATGTTTGACTTTCAATGACTGGGTAGATTTCAAGTGATGTACAATGTTTGCAACTAGGATTATATCAATATGATCTGTGATGTAAAATGCTTGCAGATGGGATTGTGTCGGCATGGTTTGCTTTCATTTATATGTGTCATAAGTGAATTAAGATGCTTATTTTTTAAAAAATAAGAAATATTGCTGTTACGCAACTATTTTGATAACTCCAGAACATAAAACTTATAGAACAATGACACAGGCAACAGAAAGAAGAAGAAATGGTTGTTGTCAACCTTACAGAGCCTACAAGAAAAATAACCAGAGATCCTGTAGAAGTATTAGAGATATTTAAGTAATTTTATGAAAATTTGTATTAAATAGAGAAATGTGGAAATGAAGAAAGTGTACACATGGAGATATTTATGAAAGGCTTAATTATGCCAAGGTTAGAGGTAGGAGAGGCTCAACAACTAACAGTTAAGACTGGAGGAGATGGGATAAAAACAGTGATGTATGATCAGTCTGCAGGAAAGTCTCCAAGAATAAGTGATATTCCTGTGGAAGTTTAGAAGTTAGGAGGGAAGACAGAGATAAAGATCTGGAACATTTTGTTTACCATTATTTTAAATGGAGGGGAAGCAACAACATCTTGGAAGAAAACTGTGGTGATTGTATTATCTAAAGACTATAAAAACCTGTCAAACTCAAATTCATACAGACCCATTTCAATTTTAAACCATGATTATAAAATGATTATATCTATACTAGTTAAAAGAATGGCAAAGGTGCTGCCAAAATCAATGTGGCTTTGTCTGGAAAAAGCAAACATTTGACAACATTAACAAAACAATGATGATCCAGAGGGAAGCAGAATGTAAGAAAATACTGCTGTTGTTGGTGGGTCTTGATGTGATGCAGAGAAACCATTTCCTGATACAATAATGTAGTTAATTAGAAAAATACACGATCAGAGGCAGGAATTAAAGTGGAAAGGTTTTCTCTCTGATAAGTTGCATTTGAACTTGAACAATGGGCAGGGTGTCCTCTTTCCTCTCTTCCCATTTATTTTTATATTATTATATTTAGAACCATTAGCAAAGAAAATAAGGGACCCAGAAATTCAATGATTTAACTGCTATGGGAATAAAGAAAACTTGGCTTTAATTGCAGATAATATTATTTTATACCTGGTAAATTCAGAAAAGAACACATCAGTGTTGAAACATTTTTTGCAGTTTTTGGGATTTTTTTTTTAAAAATTTAATGAAGATAAAAAAAAGGTAGATGCATAGTAACTATATCACCTTTTAATTGCATTCCTAAACCAGAGTCATCCACTGACAGACTCATTTCATCAGACACCTCTCATTAGACTCTTAATATATGAGAAATGTAGTTTACTGCCCTCGTAGAAATATCTTAATGTAAACATGCTTCCAAAATCTGTCCATGACCCTTGATTCATGATCCAGGGGATGGACAGCAGGAATCCACAGTACCAGAGTCATTTTAAGGGCAGCCTCGGTGTATTAGTTTACCATGTCTAGCCTTTGGGAGTATGAAAGATTGATTTATTTACTGGGATAGTTCATCTAAATAAACTGCTATTTTCACAGGAAGTCCATGGAGAAGATCCAGATAAAGTACTACAATAATAAACAAATAAGCATGTAAATAATAGTCATGACACACGTATGATAAGTATAACAACAATGCAATACTTAAAAAAAATACTTTGCAGTGTACAATATTATATGGTATCAGCAGTGACAGTGACGCAACAGGTAGCACACTCACTTTTGGTGCAGAAGGCTGTGGGTTATATTCCCATACCAGGCAGATCAACTGTTAACACTGCAGTGTAGCATAATTGGGGTGCTACACTCCTGAGTGTGACATCCTTTGGATATGATGTTAAACTAGGGCCCCATGTGCTTGAGCAGGTTATAGGTCAAGTGGATGTAAAAGATCTCATGGCACCTATCAAAAATATTACAGCAAGTTCCCCGATGCCATGGCCAAATTTCCCCAAGTAGTACAAATACCACCTCAGGTCTCCCCTGAAAAGAGGCTAGATAGCCTATTGGGACTAACTCGGTCAACAAAGAATATATAAATAAAATTATTAATTACAAATGTCAGAGGTATCACCCACTCTTAACCTAAAGAACAGCTCAAAGGAATGCAGACATTAATGATGCTGCAACCTCTCACTATCTAAAGGGTCTGGAAAATGCTGTGACCAGATGTACAGTGGATATAAAAAGTGTACACACCCCTGTTAAAATGCCAGGTTTTTGTGATTAAAAAAATGAGACCACAATAAATCATTTCAAAACTTTTCTCACCTTTAATGTGACCTATAACCTGTACAATTCAATTGAAAAACAAATCTGTTAGGGGAAAAAATACAAAAAATAAAAAATGTACAATAAGCTGGTTGCATAAGTGTGCACACCCTTAAACTACCTTTTCATTTAATTACAGCATTCAGTCTTCTTGGGTAAACACCTGCCATCAATTAAGGAGACTCTGATTAACCCCAAATAAAGTTCAGCTGTCCTAGTAGGATTTTCCTGACATTTACTCAGTTGCCTGCTACAGCAAAAGCAAATAGTTGGCAGAGAGCTTACAAAGCATCAAAGGTATCTCTGTTGAACGGTATCAGTCAGGAAAAGGGTACAAAAAAATTTCCACAGCATTGGATATACCACGGAAATTAGTGAAGACAGTCATCAAAAAGTGGAGAAAATATGGGACAACAGTGACGTTGCAAAGAACTGGACGTCCCTCCAAAACTGATGAAAAGACAAGACACAAACTGGTCAGGGAGGCTGCCAAAAGACCTACAGCAACACTGAAGGAGCTGCAGGAATTTCTGGCAAGTACTGGTTGTGTACTACATGTGACAACAATCTCCTGTATTCTCCATATGTCTGGACTATGGGGTAGGATTGCAAGAAGGAAGCCTTTTCTTATACAGAAAAACATCCAGGCCCATCTAAAATTTGCAAAACAATACATCAAGCCTCCCAAAAGCATGTGAGAAAATGTGCTATTGCCTGATGAGACCAAGGTTGAACGTTTTGGCCACAATTCCAAAAGGTACGCTTGGAACAAAAACAACACTTCGCATCAACAAAAGAACACCATTCCCACGGTGAACAATGGTGGTGGCAGTATCATGCTTTGGGGTTGCTTTTCTTCAGCTGGAACTAGGGATTTAGTCAAGGTGGATGGAATTATGAACAGTTCCAAATACCAATCACTTTTGGCCGAAAACCTCCAGGCATCTGCTAGAAAACTGAAGATGAAGAGGAATTTCACCTTTCAACATGACAATGACCCCAAGCATGCATCCAAATCAACAAAAGAATGACTTCACCAGAAGAAAATTAAAGTTTTGGAATGGCTCAGCCAGGGCCCAGACCTAAATCCAATAGAAAATCTGTGGGGTGACCTGAAGAGGGCTGTGCACAAGAGATGCCCTCGCAATCTGACAGATTTGGAGCGCTTTTGCAAGGAAGAGTGGACAGATATTGCCAACTCAAGATGTGCCATGCTGATAGACTCCTACCCAAGAAGACTGAATGCTGTAATTAAATCAAAAGGTGCTTCAACAAAGTATTAGTTTAAGGGTGTGCATACTTATGCAACCAGTTTATTGTACTTTTTTATTTTTTTCCCCTAACAGATTTGCTTTTCAATTGAATTGTACAGGTTATAGGTCACATTAAAGGTGGGAAAAGTTTTGAAATTATTTATTGTGGTCATTTTTTTTTATATCACAAAAATCTGGCATTTTAACAGGGGTGTGTACACTTTTTATATCCACTGTACAAAGGTTTTTTCTACTTGGCTGAGCAATATACTGGCAGTCTATAATAAAAAGCACACAATACATGTAATACAACTTGCAGCAGTTGGTACCAATATTTTTGTGTGTGGGGAGGGTGGAGAATGGGAGATTGGAGCAGATTCCCCATAAAACACAGTTCAAATTGGTTTAATTATGTTTAAGGGAAGTGTTTTAAGTTTGCTGAAGGCCCAGAAGACTGCCCATTTGCAAAAATATAACATTTCTTTAGTTTCCATTTTAACAGCTTCATATCTTACCTCTGCCTGCTCTTCAACTCCATGTCTGCTGCAGTTGCAACACTGTGATGTGTATCACTGGAAGCAAGTACGAGATGGAGAACGGTTTCAAGTTCGGGCATTTCTGCGACCTCAATTAATTTGATGATGCCCAGCTTAGACTGTTAAACACAAAATGATGCCACTTCACTGATATGAATGGTGTGAGCAAACAAAACACAGAACCTGCCTTAGTCTTTCAATATATGTACCTGTTCAAGCTGTTCAGCAGTCCACGGGCTGTCACTCATAACTCGCTTAACTGCATAAAAGCTCATCCCAGGAGGAGGCTGGGGAATTCCAACACCCGCAGAAGCATCTGAACCCTGTGAGGAGGATGGATTTGAACGAGCCTGTGGTTCATTCAGTACAAATCTGAAACGAGAATTTGGAAACATTTCTTTAAGAACAGTTACAATTGAATATTAATGAAAATGTGGATATAAACAAGATCTGCCACAGTGTTGTACTAGGAAAACAAAAGTGAAAAATTGACAGAAAAATAGCTTGATGAGTTGATTTTGCATTCACTGCAGCATAGATTTCTCATGGCAAAAACTAAAACTACAAAAGGAAGAAACTTTTGCTTAGGAAACAAAAGTAGCAGGAATACTATTTTCCATTTGACAAGTCTACTTTAAACGAGAGTCATGATCAGCTTTTAATCTGGGGATTGTGGAAAAACATTCATACAAAATCAAGGGAAATAACAGGGAGAAAGCCTAGCATACTTTTATTCTAAACAAGTTGACCACATTACCTGATTTGCAGGGATATTTTACAGCTACAAAGTTAAGGAATTTGTGTTTGGATACTCCTTCTGGGCCCATATCATTTGCTCACTCAACTGAGTGCAGTGAGATCATATTCTGATTTCAGGCACTCCTACTGTGTACAAAGAGAGCATCTGGGAAACAGAAAAAAAAATTTAAGCTTGTTTCCTGCCTTTCCTGTTAAGTGGTATAGACTATTTGTAGGCTTTTGAGCCCCGAAGCCCTTCTGTGTTGGAGGGAAGCCTTCTAGCTTAGTTTTTTTTCCCCTATACTAGCCAGTTTTCTAGTTTCAGCACTCAAATCTGTTTCTTTGATCTCAGCACTTGTTCAGAAAAAAAAAAAAAAAAAAAAAAAAATTTAATCTGCTTTTACTGTACTTGTGTTTCTACCTACTTCTTTTTACTTTTGCATCATCTTAAAAGTACTCAATTGTATTTATTACTGCTTGGTGTAACTAATTTTAAGCCTTCTGGTTTAAACACTTGGGCTTCGGACCAGTTGTTTTGCACTGAGAGGGTTTGTGGTCTGCACTGTAGTGGCAGAACAGGTAGCTTACATCCTTCTAGGTTGGGAACTGCTGATTGAGGGCTCAGTGTCTGTTATTCTAAAAGTGTATTAATTCTGGTTTAAGCACTTAGGCTTTCAGGCCAGTTATTTTACATTAAGAGGGTTCGTGGTCTGCACTCTTGTGGGAGGAGAGGCTGGACTCTGCCCTTCTGAGCTGGGAATTTCTGATTGAAGGCTTATAGTGCATGCATATCTGAACTGCTTCTTACTGAAGTTGGTGCCTTGTTTGCTGTGGCATAGACTGGATTTGGGCCTGCTGGATCTAGCTTTGTTTGTGTAACTTGAGCACTAATCCAGGCATTCTCTAAAGTATTCAATTGTATTTATTACTGCTTGGTAGTAACTTGATTAAAGTTTAGCTGTCATTCTAAGTCTTTTGGATTAAGCACTTGGGCTTCAGACCAGTTGTTTTACATTAGGAAGGTTTGTGGCATGCACTGTGGTGGCAGGACAGGTAGCTTTCATCCTTCTAAGTTGGGAACTGCTGATTGAGAGCCCAGTGTCTGTTATTCTTAAAGTGTATTAGTTCTGGTTTAGGCACTTGGGCTTCAGGCCAGTTATTTTACATTAAGAAGGTTTGTGGTCTGCACTCTTGTGGGAGAAGAGGCTGGACTCTGCCCTTCTGAGCTGGGAATTTCTGGTTAAAGGTTTATAGTGCCTGAATATTTGAACTGTATCTTACTGAAATTGGTACACCTTGTTTGCTGTAGCATAGACTAGATCCAGGCCTGCTGAATATAGCTTTGTTTATATGCTTGTTGTTTGTTTGCTTATTTCTAATTCCACCTAATACGCGGCTTCTCAGCGCTTCTGTGGCTCACTAGTTATATCTGCATTGCTTACTGTACTTATTTCCTTGTTTCACTTGAAAGAAAGTTACTGTTTGTCGTTTTTGCATTTAAGTTACCTGTAACACATTGCACTTAAGTTACCTGGCACTTGCTCACTAAAGCAATTATATAAGTCAGCACTAAAAATTAAAAGCACTACACCCTCACTCCCCACTGGCCCTGGTTTTCAATTATTAAGGAATTCCCAATATTATTCTAGCATGTCCAAAGGTCAGTTGTCAATCTCCTCTCCGGTCCAGCTGGTGAATCTGGGTATCTTGAGGCAATGTTACAACTGCCTCATGTACACAGACAACCCTCTCCTCCTCCCAACAAATTCCAACACATGTGAGAGATGCAACCATATAGCCAAACTGGAGGCTAAGCTCTCTCAACTCAGTACTGGCATAACCAGTCAGGAGGAGAAGGAAACCATACTCACTACAATTCCAGTCTCACATAGACCTACCACGACAGCAAACCAAACACATAATCACACAAAACATACTGGAGGCTCTAAATAAAGATCTGCCGGCAGCAGAGACCTCCAAAGCAGACACCCAAGCAGCCGCTACCCCAAAACAAAACACGTGCAACACATATCTCACAAAGCCAGTGTGCCAAACAGTCACAGCCCTTAAGACTAAACAACACACCTGATACACTTGTAATAGGTGACTCTATCGCCAGGCACACTGACGTCCCGCTCACCAGGCTGAACAAGGAGAGGGTCAGCAGCCTGTCGGATGCTAGGATCCGCCACATAACACAAGCACTCAGGTCACAATATGACTCAGTCATTGTCCATGCTGGTGTGAATGACCTGAGCCTGGACTACATGAAAAGAGACATAAAGGAGCTCTCTGAGCATGTAGCCCAGGCCGGTATGACCCTGACCTTGAGTAGCATCTTACCCTCACCAAGAATGATGCCACAATATGAAGACAAGATGATCAATTTCAACAATTGGCTTTGTCATTCGGATCCAATGCCTGTCAGCTTGGGATGATATGCTCGACAAGGATGGCTTGCACCTGTCACCCTGGGCTGATATTGGCAAAGGCTCTTGCTACCCCATAGTGCCGCAAGGCTCAAAAGACAAACCCACCTCCATAGGTATCACAAGGGATAAGAAACTAAGAGTAATGCTACTCAACGCCAGAAGTCTAAACCTCAAGATGCACGACTAAACTCTCCTTAGCATGGAGAACATCGATATCTGTGCAGTAACAGAAACCTGGTTCAGGGCTCCCGAGAGCACCCCAGCACTACCAGGTTATACCTCATACCATGCTTTTCGCCCCAAAACTTGGACCGAACCACAAAGGAGGGAGAGTATCGATATTCATCAAAGATACCCACACCTCCAGGTTGGTGGCAAAGCACATCAGAGACTATCCATGTGCAACTAACAGTGGGTAAAACTGCCTTCCAGTTTATAGCCTGCTACAGACCACCCTCCCAAACCCAGGAACCCCACTCGGCCTTCCTGAGAACACTGGAAAATATGAAGGTCTCTCCAAACACCATATTGGGCGACTTCAACTACCCAAACATAGACTGGGAGCATTACTCTAGCTCCAACACCCTAGCCCAAAGGTTCCTAGAATTTATAAACTCAAATGCTATGGAACAACTTGTTACCACTCCCACAAGAGGGAAAACATACTGGACCTGATCATCACCAACATGGGGACTCTATGCTCCAGACCAGAAGTGTATCCTCACTGGTAAGATCAGACCATAAACTAATCTCACTGGATATTCACATCCCGACCCCACCCCTGCCCAGAAAACCACAGTGAAAAACTTCTAAAGCAAATTTTACACTCCTCAAAACTGAGGTGGAATCCTTCAAAGCCCCGGGCCTGTGGAAAATACAGCCCAGACAGAATCCTTTATAAACGCATTCTATGAACACCTTCAGGAATGCATGGATCATATCCCAAATAAAACCAAGACCCAATCCTCCAAAGGCAGACGTCCTGTCTGGTGGACCCCAGCCATAAACAAACTATACAATAGAAGGAGGAAGCTACTAAATGATAAAGCAAAATCCCGAAGGCATCACTGATCAGTATTAGCAAAAACTACAGGCACACATAAAATTGTCTAAGGCCAGAGAAAAATTGCACAGGACACTAAGGATAATCACAAGGCTTTCTTTAGTTATGTTAGGAACCTGGGTGGTAATTCCCAGATATGCTCAGAATTAGTCCAAAATGACAAAAATACACCGAACCCACAGACATTGCCAACATCCTAGCTGACAGGTTCACTCCCCACCAAAAGGGCAAATATCTATCCCAGCAGAGTGCTGCCCCTGACATCTCAGATGCTCAGGTAAGAGCCGCCTCTCCAAAGCAAAACACAGCATCAATGGGACCAGATGGTGTCCATGAACTCAAAGAAGAGCTAAACCCAAACATAAAACTACTGTTCAATCTCAGCCTTACTACAGGATATGTGCCCAAAGAGTGGCGTACAGCAACAGTGGTCCCTCTCCATAAAGGTGGTGCCTCAATCGATCCTGGAACCTATCGCCCACAAGCCTGACTAGCTTGGTCTGCAAAGCTATGGAAAGGATCATCATGGACCTCATAAATAAAGATATTGGGGACCTACAAACACTGGATCCTACCCAGTTCGGCTTTGTTAAGGGCAGATCCTGCCTCTTAAACCTGGTTGATTTCTTTGAAACAGTCACCAAGGCCATTGACGAGGGAAGGTGGTCCACACAGCCTACCTGGACCTCGCAAAGCCTTCGATACAATACCCCACTCAAGCATTATAGATAAGCTCACCAGCTTAAATATAAACCCCTATGTCACTAGATGGATTGCAAACTGGCTCAAGGACAGAACCCACATGGTTAGAATTGCTGGAGCCATGTCAGACTCCAAACCAGTTACAAGTGGTGTCCCACAAGGCTCAGTCCTGGGACCTCTTGTTCGGTATATATTTCTCGGAGGTACAGGCCAACACGGAAGGAACCAAGTTCGCAGATGACTGCAAACTGGGTGCCATAATCGACTCTCCAGCCGACACAAGCATCCTCCAAAAGGGCCTCATAGAAACAGACAACTGGTGCCAGTGCCATGGCCTCAAGCTAAATGCCAAAAGTGTATAGTCATCCCTTTGGCAAAACAAAGTGCCCACAAATTACAACATAGGTGGAAAGAAGAAGTAATTAGGACCTGGGGACCCAAGTTGATAGCAATCTCATTTGACAACCACGTGGCCAAAGTGGTTAGAAAACATTTTATATAGCCCACCTAATCATGAAGGGATTCACATCTAGATCGGGGAGGTCATTGTGCCTCTACTCATCCCTCATCAGGCCCATAATTGAGTACAATGCCCTTTTGGGATGTACCTTACCAGACACCTGCAGCAACTGGAAAGACCCCAAAAGTACCTCACCAAGAGGATCAAAGGGCTCAAACAGATGCCATATGCTGCCCGGTTAAAGAAACTCCAGCTCTACTCAGTGGCATACCGCCTGTTCAGAGGCGATCTGTGCCTGACGATAAAGCCATGTCCAACCCGGAATTAATGGACATACTACACCTCAGAAAATCCAAATCCCATCGAGCTACGCCTAGAGACTTGAACCTCAGCACTGAAATAAATAGGACATGCTGGAGGGACAGATTCATAACCCAGAGGCTCCCTTCACTCTGGAATAAAATCCCAGTCCAGGTTAGGCAGAGTCCCTCATTGACTCTCTTCAAGAGGAATCTTGATGAGTGGATGGGAGATCGTAGGTTTACCCTGGGTATCACTTCTGTGTCACTGTTAGATAGAGGCACAGTATACTAACCTCGAAAAAGGGCATAGCAAAATAAATTTAAAATGGGTGCATTCTGGCTAGGCTTATAAATGCCCTAGGGCAGATAGCCTAGTATGAACCTATGAACCTATGAACATACATAACACCAACAGAAAGCACCAACAGAAAGCTATAATTCAATCTGAAATGGGATGATGACGAAGTGGGGATTCAAGAAATAAGGAGAAAGTGGCATTTTGGTAGCAGATCCTTCGGGAGAGTAACAGCTAAGCAGAATACTATGTTCATAAAGTAGCAGAAAGCATTCTAAAAACTAAGCCAACACAAGAATTGAGAAAGGAGATTCAGACAATAGGGAGGATCACAACTGAGGGTACAGAGAATAGGCAAAAGGGGGCTGAAATTTACTAGAGAAAACTAGCAAAGGAACCAAGGTATTGGGAGCAAATAACTAAACAGAGAAACATAACAGAATGGGAAGAGACCAAGAAGACATGCACAGACTGCCCTCCATCTCAGGGACTGATACTAGAGTACAGGCAAAGAAAAAGGGATAGGGGAATCATAAGAGAAAGACCTGCTCTGGTAGATTTTTTAGTTGAATCTAGAACAGAAGCTGCTGTTAAAAAAATTGAAAGATATATCTATGGCTCCCAAATATGCAAAAAAGTCTAGAAGATTTAGTTATTTTGCTTGGATGTGTGTGCATGGCTATTTTTATACCACAAGCAGACTCCAAAGAATTTTTCTTAATGGCAAATGTTGGTTTGAGGTGTAATGAGGAAGAAAGAAGTATCTGGGAGCATATTTTTAGGGAGTGTGATGAGTTAGCAGACTTTAAAAATTCCCTACAGAGTACTCAGTCTGAAATATTGGGTGAGCAAATGGGCATAACTACGGAAATTTTTTTTTTTTTGAGCTGGGATACAGGATGAATTGTTCAGCCATAGGAAAGCCCTGTTAAGTTTAATTCTTGTGGCTGCCAGAAAAGCAATTAACAGAAGCAATTAATAGAAATGGAATTCAAAGACTACATCAACTTTATTTGCAGTAGTGAATATTTTAATATTTATTTATTATTTATTTAACATTTATTTTACCAGGATAAGTCCAACTGGACAACATGTGTCCTTTTTCAGTGGAGTCCTGGGGAGAAAAGCTCCAAAGAAATAACAGTGTACATACATGCTTTAGATAACAATAAAACTGGCATACAAGAGAAACAATGAAGTACAAAAAACAATTATGCAGAACAATAAGATACAATATATACAACAAGTGCATTTCAGGTGAGAGTATAGTGTATGCATTTAAAGGCTTCAACGGGTCACTTACATATGGAAAAGTGGGTCTTCAAAGGGGGTCTTTGCAGTTGCAGAGAGGGTTAGTATTGAGGTGTAATTTAAGAAGGCCTTTAAAGGCGCCTGTGTGACTTTGTAGCCTGAGTTCAGGTGGGAGGGTGTTCCATGCTTTGGCAACATTATGGGAGAATAAGGCCTCCCCAGAACTGTTATTGCATGGATTAACTTCAATCAGGTTTTTGATACATGAATGTAGTTCCTTTTTAGGGTTGTGAAAGTTTAGCATGTCGGCAAGGCCAGGGCACTTCTCCGGATGGAACAGAACTTGATGGGCTATGATCAGTTGGTGGTAGCGTAGGAGGTTTGGAAATTCTAAGCAGTGCAGTTTAGTTAGGGATAGGCAATAGTAGGAATGTGATCTATTATTGGCAGCGAACCTAACTATTTTACTGTAGCATGTAGAGAGTTTGTTCAGGTTGGTTTTGTTAATATTGGTGAGAACTGGAGAGGTGTAAAGTAGTGTTGATAAGAGATGAGTTCTGGCTATTGTTGTTCTAGTCTCAGGGGTTACGAATAGTTTGCAACGATATAGGCAACTTAGTTTTTTATGGACTTAGAGATAGTTTGGGATATGTGCTTGTTGTATTTAAGTTGATGATCAATAGTGATGCCTAAGAGATTAGCCTCAGTTACTGGAGTGATGAGGGTGCCATTGGTAGACATGATGGTAAAGGTGGCGTTGCAGTGTTTGGTTGGGTGGAATAGTATTAGCTGTGTTTTTGGGGGTTTAGTATTAGTTTGTAGTTGTTTAGCCAGTTCTCTACCTCAGTGAAGGATTCTTGGGCTTTACTTTGAAGTAATTGGATGTTTTTTGCTGAGCAGATTTTTAATAGAGACAAAAGAACTGGAAGTGGGACCTTTACAAAATAATAAAAGCAAATTACATAGAAAAAAATGGAAACTTTGGAAACAATGTAGAACAATGTTTTGGAGGAAGAGGAGTAAGGTTTACGCAAAGACAAGAATTGTACAATTTATGTAATGCTAGACTGAAGATTTTCATTGCTGGCAATGGGCACTAACTGTTATCAAAATCTAGAAAGCATTCCAGAATTTAATAACTTTAGAACAATTCTGCTATGAAGTAATGTCTCTCAATTACAATCAACAGCGTGTATGCACTTTAAATAAATGTCAGTAACCTACTTATTATGTGCAATGGGGGGGGGGGGAGTTCTTACAGTTTCTTTTTGTAGTAACCATGTTCTGATCATGTAAAATAGAATTTCTAAGAAGTTTTTTTTTCTTACTTTAATTTCTTCATTGGTACTGTATTTATTAAGTTCAATAAACTTTTTTGCATTTTTATAGAAGAATGGATTCTGCATTCACTGCAGCAGTATGCATACATTTACAATGCAAAACCTATAAAAAACTAAAAACACTAAAGGAAAAAAAACCTCTTGCCTAGGCTGCTATGTATCTCATTCTGACTCGTGGTCCTGCATTTTAATGACACAAAGGGTGGAAACTGTCTGCAGTAGACAGACATGTTTTCTGTAGTCCACCACAGATTTTACTATAAAAAGTGACAGAGACTACAGCACCAGCAACCGCTCACTCACTCAGGTAATCAGACAATAAACCTGTAAATAACTAAATGCATTTATATTCAAGTAACAAAGGAGAATTGTAACAGGATAAGATTCAGAGTAAAGTCAATAATGTTTGCCAGACAGTATAATAACACAGGTATAACACTAATTAAAAAGTTTTCTCCTAGAGGTATTTGAATCACTGCAATGACAGTGAATCATAGCAATAAAAGTTTACACTACACTGTGTTTCTGAGTGTTACACATTGACAAGATTAGTGCTGGAATAAAAAATGCTCATTGAACTGAATGGGATTTTCTGCAAGGTGTGTAGAGCTCTCAGCCTTCCATCTCCAAAATGAGGAACACTAGCCCTCATAATGTGGAACAAATGGGCTAAATCTGGAACATATACTAATGGTTTACCAACAACTTCAACTAGGATGGTGACAGGATGATTAAAATAGGATGGTTTTACTTATAAAAATTATCTTTTCATGAATTAATATGATCCATTTCTATTTACCATGAATATCAGTTAAAAAAATTCTTAACTCCAAATGTGTGACAGACCTTTCAACGTGGAACTTCGAGAAACATGAACTTTTAAAGACCCCAAGTGAGGTACATTCCTTGTAATGAGGTACACGTTAGAGGTACGGCAAGGTGTGGGGCTACATTTAGCAGGCAGTGTCTTTTGGGAAGTGAGACTGGTACAGTACCAAATTCCATATGAACAAGGGGCCAAAGTGCAGGCTTTGAGACTGCTGGCTGGGGGGGAGCTTGGGATCAAGCACATGCCTGGTACGGTGTAGTGTGAGCTATCCCTCAAAACTCCTGTGGGGGTGACTTTTCAGTGCTCTGTTTTCAAAAATTAAATTTAAATGGAAATGACAGTTACTGAGGTTCAGACCTTTCTTAATATCACAGAGTACAGTGGCTGTGTCACTGACAGTACTGTAGCTGAAAGTGAACCCAGCTAAATGAAATTTGGCAGTAGATTTAATTTCTTAGTGAGATAGTGGCCCACCTGTAAACCTAAACCTCATCCTGGACTGGGAGAATTCAGGAATGATGGCCATGCCACCAAACAGGTGGAGCTCCAGCAGTGAAGAATCTCATGGCCATACAGCTACACCTGCATGTCAGACCTGGCTCATTATCATTAACAGCATGTCAGATATACAGGTGGAGCTGCTGTGCTGAAGAACAGCTGGACTCTGCTACTTCTCTATATCCACAGGTAAGTCTGTGCTATGCTCATAATACATGCATACAAATATTTCAAGCATGGGCATTAATGCCCTTCTAGCTTGCCAGTATACCAAAAAACTTGTTCCTATAAGTATCCAAGCTGTTCTTAAAAATATCTAAACTAGTACTTGCTTTAATGTAATTTGGTAGTCTGTTCCATGCATCAGCTACTCCAATTAGTACACTTCTCATTCCTATAGAATCTCCTACATAGGTTGTCTGATGATTCTCTAGTGCTTTTTGTTAACCCCAAACATTCTCAGAGGTAGTTGTCACTAAATGTCCTATATATCTGAATAAGATGATCTTTTAGATATCTGTAAGAGACACTGTACAAAAGTTAAGATATTTTAGTCTTTCATAATAACTTAAATTTTCACAGCCATGGATACCATACCCTGGATATATTTCCACTGTACTCTTTCCAGTTTATTCATGCTTGTTTTCTTATGGGGTTTCCATATTGTTATTCCATAATCCAGTTTGGGTCTAATGTAACTAACAAACAATGACTTAATTATTTTTGATTTCCTAGACTTTATAAATATTTTTATACAACCTATAGTTCTATAACTATCACTAACCAATTGGTTGATACAATTAGAGATAGCTGAATCTACCCATATACCCAGGTCCTTAAATGAGTCTACATTTCAATCACTGTGTGCTGTATTAAATATTCACCTTTCAATTTATGCCTACCAAATCTCATACGCTTATTTTTTGATGTATTTATCAGCATATTATTCTCCTGTGCCCAAATGGTCAATTTAGTCAAGTTATTTTGCAGACATGCCTTATCTGTAACACATGCAATTAATTTCAGGTCATCTGCATACAGACTCAGATGAAAAAGTTAGGTCTGAAAGATGCAATCTAAACAAGTAAGGGCCTAGGACAGAGCCCCGTGGGACACCCTGACTGTAACCAAGGATTTCACCTGTCCAGTTGCTGTATGATACTTGCCATGTCCTATTTGTAAGCCATGCAGCTATCCATCTTATCAAGGGTACATCAATACCTAGTTGTATTGATTTATTGATCAGTGTTACATGTATGACTCTGTCCAATGCTGAAGTTAAATCTATACAAATTACATCACAACACAATTTTTCATTCATAGCTGTTATTATATTGTTATAGAACATGTTACAGGTGGTAATAGATCTGTTTTCAACATATGCATACTGATATATGGTTTCAAGACCCAACCTATCCAGTTCTGACAATAACTTATCCAATATTACCTTCTCCATTTTTTTCCACAACATGAAAGTAGATTTAAGGGTCTGTATAAATCTGGGTTTGTCCTACTCCCCTTTCCATTAAAAACAGGTTTAATAAGCGCACGTCACCAATCTTGAGGAATCTCCCCATATTTATATGACCTAGTGAATAATACACATTATGATACTGCAAGTTCTTGCTGAAGTGTTCCCATGTCATTGTTACCAATTCCGTCTCCTCCCTGTGCTTTGTTTGGATCCAGTTTGTGCAGTTCTTTTTCAATATAACCTAATTTGATTCCAGCATCTGCAGTTACCTCAATGTCAGTAGGACAACTTACCACCCTTTGGAGCCAAACTGTTTTGCATAAGATTTTGTAAATATATTTATAATCTGTTGTGTCTGAGAATAAATTTTAGAATCTGCACGCAGTGTATCAATAATAGTTAATTGAGATTCAATAACACAAAATGATATATAATCTCAAATGTTGCTCCTACTATGGGTAGACGTCTTCCCTTCAGTTCAATGACTGAACCACACAATTTGCTGCTTTACAATGTCAAGAAAAGATGCCACCAGATGATAGAATTAGAAAGTAAATTATCAGCTAGTCAGCATACAGTGCAGACAAACAGAAGTTATTTAAACTTAATAAATATGCAACTCCACTTATATAACTAAAATAAAAGTTACATATTTTAGAATCAGAAAGTCAGCTTTACATGATGATAGCATAATAACAGCAAAACGTAGCAGCAAAAAAAAAAAACAAAAAAAAAAAACACTTTGTAAATGATCTTTAAGGGCATACCTGCCAGAAAAGATTTCTCTCATCCCTGGTCTTCTAATTAGCTTGTTTGCTCCCAATTCTCTCCACTCCTCATTCTCTTTAAAGCTTATCTAACCCTTGTATTTACTATGAAACAGTTTAAAGCTTGGAAGGGCAAATCCAAATCATAACAAAGAAGGCAAGATCTGGACAATTTGGCTTGTATATAGGCTCTCTTTCATCTCTTCCTCAGTTGTGCATGTTCAGTTGTGTGCTCAGCTGTAGGTCCTTATAGCTGTTATTCGCCATATATTTTTAAATATATTTCTATCACAGTGAGGCCTAAATGTCGCCTTTTGATCAAGTCAACATGCATCAAATGTTAAAGTGTGTTGGTCATTTTCAGAAGCACCTTTCTTTTATAATTAATTATAATTAATTTAATTTTCTATTAATACACTTTGTATTACAGTCGCAAATGATTTTGTAAAAAAATGACTACAGCATGTTTGAGTGTTTTAAGTTCCGTTTATTTACCCATAATGATTTGCAGTTTTATGCAAGTAGAAAAAAACTTACCGCCTTATGGGAGCAGCTACTTACTTACATTGCGGTTTCACTACTACACCATTCCATGAGTTAATTTTCAATGTGAGGTGTTCCATCTGCAAGAACTAATTACCAACTTGCTTTATATGAAGTAGAAAACTACTACAGCAAACTCTCAGTTAACCAGCACCTATGGGGTTTGGTAGATGCCGGATAACTATAGTTTATGGTTGCTTGAGAGTTGCTACTAAAAACAGACCTGGCAAACACTGTACCCTATACTATACCACACCATACCATAAATGCTGTCTTGATCTGATTTTAATATTGAAATACAATAATCAAAAGCCTGGCTGGAATAATATTTTAAACTTGTATTTCCGCTAGAAAGCGTGGCATGTGGAACGGTTTTCAGTGGCATGCTGAGTGGATTGGAATTGAATTAATTGAACAGAGAGAGTGAATGCATGTATGAAAGCAGACGCGACTGTGTGTGAGAGATCGGAGAGATGTATGAAAGCTGAAGGGAGTGTGTTTGAAAGATCAGAGGGAAAGAGTGAGTGAATGAAGTATGAAAGCTGAAGAAAGAGACTGTGTGAGAGATCGGACAGAGAATGTGCAATCTGATGCAAACTGACCGAGTGAGTATGGAGCAAGTGTTGACATTTTAGCAATTTGATTTGTTTGATTTGACTTATTATCAGGTTGTGGAGAGGAAGTGTATTTGTATCTTCCTTTTTAAAATTCAAACTCAAATCGTAAGTTATATTTCTGGGGGGGGGCAAAAAGTGCAACACATGAAAAACTGAATTGCTCTTACTGTACTGTATTTCTTCAATTTTTTTCTGGTTGCTTGAATTCTGGTTAACAGAGTTTACTGTACTGGTGTATTTAGCATGAAAATACAGTGGTCTATACATTAATTTAGGTATTGAGGCATTATGGGTTCAGTCTTTCATTATGTCATGGCATGGATTTTCAGCTCTGAGAAAAAAATCCGGAGGCTGTCCTTACCACCAAATGAAATGCAAAAACAACACACTTTTTGCATCAAAAACTGCATAATCTGTTACTGTAAATGGTAAGGAGGTCATATCTAACTCCAAATATTTTACTTATACTTGTTTCAGAACATGATCAACATACTTTAAGCAAACATATACAATCTATAAAGCAAATTCCCATCCCTCAAGTCTTTATTAGTCTGCTGGATACTTTTACTGATATAATTTAAAGAAACTATATGTATAACTGCTTGATTTACTATATATTTTCCTACGGTATTTGCCATTAGCCTAAAAGTGGCTGAAATTGTTTATTTTTGCATTAGCCCATTGTTAAAGATATTTATTAAATAAATTAATAAACAAAGATTTTATGCCACTAGTTTTAGCAACAGATTCATTACTAATAATGGCAGGAGATGCTTTAAATGAACAAAAAAATCTGTACAATAATGGCAAATATGAGATAAGAATAAAAACATCAGCTGACAAAACATTCAGATAAATAAGTGTACCAAACAAAGGATTTGATGGCTATAGATATGAAAATAAATTCTCAACCTCACAAAAAATGCATTATAGGCATTAAAAATGTTG
The DNA here is from genome assembly GCF_019279795.1 of Protopterus annectens. Lineage (NCBI taxonomy): Eukaryota > Metazoa > Chordata > Ceratodontiformes > Protopteridae > Protopterus > Protopterus annectens. The sequence continues at coordinate 708,673,614 of NC_056728.1, forward strand.
TCAGCAGAGTATTTTTATGGAGACATTTACAAAACTCCAACATCTAAAACTGAAGTAAAATATGCTTTCAAATAAATATGAAAACAGCTATTTCCTTACGAAGATGAAGCAATACAAGATTTTAATAAACCAGAACTCATGTTTTTAAAATCTACCAACTTTGATCATGACACAGTTTGCACGTTTACAGGTGGATTTAGCTTTTATACCTTTGCAGACAAGCTTTTTAACAAATCAATGATGTGCCAAAGGAGGATTCAAAAGCTCCCAGTTATAAAACCTTCAGTTAGGCTTTACAGAAAAACACTTCTTGTATCAAACTATTTTTGAAAAGATGTATGCATGTTTTGCTGACTGTATTTCTGTTTTGGTTTGGATAGGAGATCTTTAGAACATGACATTTATTAATTTATTCAGCAGTACTATTAAATTTTGAAATTAATAGCTAATTCTAGTGATTTTTGGTGCCTTTTAAGACTGAGGGATACATTACCTCAAATAATTCTTAAAAGCATTTTAAGAAAATTTTGATAGCAAGACTGCATTTTTCAACCATGCATCCTGCATATACCATTTAACATCCCACCAGGACAATGCAAGTCCAGTAAGCTCATCTTGTTTGATGAAAATTTTCTGCAAGAAATACATCCTCTCACTGAGTTATGCAAATACCTCTTAAATGTACTGGCTGAGATCACCAAAGAAAGGACCACTACCTGAATTCCTTCTGAAAACTTAATAGAGTTTTAATTCACATCCAGGTAATACATGTTCTGACTACAGTATGGTGGCCACAATTCAAACAGGACAAGAATGCCATGAGAGATGTTATTAGAAACAAATGAAAAATGTTAACATCTCAAAATGATTTGATTTGAAGGAAATGATGAATGAATCTCCTTTTTCTGTATTGAAAAGTAGCAACACTGAAGATTTATTAGAGTAAAGCCTGATTCCAGGGGCCTCTCGCCTTCATTTTTAGCAAATCCTATGGAACATACGAGTGCGGCTTTTGTAACTAGTGTTATTTTGTTTCATCTTAACACTCTTACTGCTGTGAGTTTAATTTTTAACAACAGTCAACAACAAAATGTATGATGTGAACTATACTAATCCAAGAAAAAAAGAAGTTGCTGTTTTTCTTTCTACATGCCTGAAAATGCATTATGGAATTTTAGGGTTGGTACTATGGAGAACACCTTCTGCTATGGAGGTTACTACTGGAAAACACTGTTTAACCAGATCTCAGTGAGGTTATAAACTTTAATGTGTACTTAAAAAAGCCACTGTGATATTAATGGATTCCAGTGTTTTGTTTTGTTTTCTGTAGCTTGCATTTCTATTGATGTTTTCATTAAGCTAGTTTCATTATCTGATTCAACCCTCTATCTTTACTAGGTCATCATCATAGGCTTTAACCAATATGAAGAAGGTCGTAACTATAAAATGAACTCACTTACCAGTTTATTTATTATAATTAGTTTATTCTTTAAATATCAAAAGGAAGAAACTTTGCACATTTTCACTTTAGCTTTTTTTGTTGAGGGGGGGGGGCTGATTCCAACTGAACAACTGTATAACTGACTGAGGTTTTTTTCACCTGAACATGGGAGCAAGTGCTTAACTGATCATACTATATACTGCAGCAGGATCACAGTTCAGTAGTGATGGGGAGGTTTCATTATCCCTTAATGCAGTGATATGCCTGTATTAGCATATTTAGAGATGCAGGGGTGCAGGAGGGCTTGACCCCTGCAAAAACATTTACAACCTACTTTTGATCATGCAACACAAGGCAATGGGCAAAACATGTACTTTCCTGATATGCAAACAAAACCAGTGCAGTAAGGATACATTTTCTTCTGTGCACCGTATGCAGGTTGCCCCTTAAACAGCGGAAGTATTTCATTATTTGTGTACTGTTAACAATTATTCAATAGGTTGTAATCTGAGTTAGATACAACTACTTGAGTTCCAACTAACTGTGCATTTGCTAGATTGACCTACACTCATATGCACAAATACAGCTATATTAAAAAAAAAAAAAATATATATATATATATATATATATATATATATACATACACATACACATACACATATATATATACATATACATACATACACACACACACCTTTATAAGACACACACACACACATATATATATATATATATATATATATATATGCACACATATGTGTGTGTGTGCATATATATATATATATATATATATATATATATATATATATATATATATATATATATATATATATGCACACATATGTGTGTGTGTGTATATATATATATATATATATATATATATATATATATATATATATATGGATCCCCATCACAAACCCGACACGCCACAAACCCGACACTCAAAACAACGACACCAAAACACCAAAAATGCACAAAACCGACAACTCACAAAACCGAACACCAAAACACCGACACACAAAATGTAAACTACACATTACACACAACTATACATGCACTAACCGTAACCCAAACCTTAACCCTAAGGTCCGACACTACCGCACACTTACCCTACCTGCACCCTAACCCCAACTCACTTAACCCGCCACTAAACCTACATTCCGTCACTATCGTACACTTACCCTACCCGCACCCTAACCCACTTAACCCGCCACTACACCTAAAGTCTGTCACTATCGCACACTTACCTTACACGCACCCTAAGTCCAACACTACCGCACACTCACCTTTCCCGCACCCTAACCCTAAATCCCACACTATCCTCACATTTACCTGTCCGCTCCCCAACGCTAAATCCCTCACTATCGCACACTTACCTGTCTACTCCCTAACACTAAATCCCTCACTATCGCACACTTACCTGTCTACTCCCTAACACTAAATCCCTCACTATCGCACATTTACCGACTCGCACTCACACGTTGCCCATGTCGGTGTTTCAGCTGTCGGAATTTCACCTTGTCGATCATCTGTCTCGTCGGTCTTCTCGAGTCGGTCTTCTTAGCGTTGGTGTTTCGGCGTGTCGATGAAGTCAAGGGGACCCATATATATATATATATATATATATATATATATATATATATATATATATATATATATATATATATATATATACACACACACACACATACACACACATGTGTGCGTGTGTGTGTGTATATATATATATATATATATATATATATATATATATATACATATACATATACATATACACACACACTTATACACACACACAAATACGTATATGTATATGGGTCTACTTTACATGGTCGACACCCTCTGTAACTTAAATATACCAACTCTGTGAAAGGAAAATTTCCCATTCCACACTGTACAGAGATAGCGGTTCCCCATGGTTGACTTTTCAAAAGTTATATATATATATATATATATATATATATATATATATATATATATATACACACACACATGGATCCCTATCACTTTATCGAAGTTTCAAAACTCCGAAGACCATATGTCTGAAGTTTTGTAACTTCGAAACAATAAGAAAACACAAAAAAAATAAAATAAAACTTACCTTTATGTTTTTGCAGGAGGGCTGGCCCCCCCACACCCCCTGCTACTTAAATATACCAACTCTGAGATCAGACTAGAGCAAGGAAAATGCCAAATGCAGAGTTATGCGCTACACGGCGATCTGAATGGAAAATGCTGAGAGTTCCAAAACTTCAGTCATACAGTCTTCGATAAAATGCGCACACACACATTTATTTATTTATTTGACATTTGTTAACCGGGTTGGTCCGACTGGGCAAAGCCCTTTTTCAGCAGAGACCCGAGGAGAAAAGCTCCAATATTACATTACTTAAACATTAATTAACACACACGGTTGCTGCAGGATAAAGAAAACAAAACAATGAATAACTAAGGTAAACCCTACAGAACTAGATTCAGTTTTTACATAAGAAACACATTCTGTAGAAAATAACAAAAGTACAAGTAAATCAGAGATTTATCATCAGGGACAAAAACAAGCTAATGGGCATACACATAAATGTTTGAAAATAAAGTAAGATGAATTATAGGTGCATTTAGGAAGAAAAACTGAGTGAGTATATGAGGTGAAAGAGTATTAAGGTATATGATTATAGCCAGTATACAGTAAAAGAGAAACAGAACAGTATATGGAGTAAAAGCTGGATAGAAAAGAAAACCGGTAGAGAGCCTGTAAAAGGACTAATATGGTAGTAGCTGATAGGGCAGCACTCTGGGGTAATGGAGGGTAGCTTATGTTGGGTCATAGTAGAGACATGACCATGACTTGTGGAAGTAGTCTTTAATTGTTATTTTAAAAGTATTGGGGTCAGTGATACATCTGACATTGTAGGATAGTTTGTTCCAGGGATTTGGAATGGAATAACTATAATTTACCAATATTTTTGTTGGGCATGTAGACTTGCAATAGTTTCTGTTGTGAGCTACAGAGAGAGTGTAGAACTGGATGAGAGTGGAGAGAGAGGGGCAGGAAGAAGGTTGATGTAGAACTGAACGAGTCAAGAGAAGCTATGGAATTAGGATTTGGTGATTAAATTCAAGCCACTGCAGATTTCTTAGGGTGATGCAATGGTGGGTGTGGTAAGGTAGGTTGGAGGCAAGTTCTAGATAGTGAGAATATTTGATTGGAGGTGTGTGAGAATAGGGGCAGCATAGAGCAGTGTTGGGAGAAGAAAGGCTTGTGCAAGGGAGAGTCTGGAGGCATTCGTAAAGTATTTGTTATATCTATACCAGCATGCCTAGTTTTTGATGGGTCTTTTTAATGCACTGCTGCGTGTGTAGATTGAATTTGAGATGGTCATCAATTGTAATACCTAAAAACTACAAGAAAAGCCCAGTCTAGCTGTTTTTCACTGTGATACCTTAAAACTCCAGGAGACCCATGGGATATACGCAAATGAACCCTTAAGGACATACCCAGTGTCTGAATGCCCATGATTGTTTGTTTTTTTTTTTTACTCTTTTATGGTTACACTTAGGGCAATAAAGCCAAACACCACTAGATGTGGACATACATCTTTCAGCCATTTTAATGACCTCATTAGCACAGCATTAGTGGATAGTTTGGTTTGGATGTTAGCTGGGATATTTTGCAGGCACCTTAATTATAGGTATCAGCTGGGTTTAAAGATCCTGTGTTTCTGAAGTACAATCCAAAGTGTAAAAAGGTCATACACAGATGAAACACTTGATGTCCTTAAGGAATCATTTGCATATATTCCAATAGCCTCCATTATTCCCACCTGTTATGTGCAACAACTTTTTTTAATGTCTAGTTTCAGCTTTTGTGTTACATGCATACACTAATGTTTGGTATGTTGATCTTTCATGCAGTTGTTTCAAATATCCATTTAAACCCGTGTCACATCTTACAAGACTTTTTTCTTTAACAAAAGCCCTCAAAAAAACAAACATACTCCCAGAACACCCCTTTAATCTATTAATTTAACACTAACACACAAAACTATGTCTATCTTCGAATAACAAAGTTTAACCCTCCTAAAAGGAACAATAGTCCCAGATTGACAGCCACACTCACAGGCTTGAATTAACCTGTAATGGAAGTTATCCTTGCTAAGACATCATATGATACAGTCTGTGCTTCTACTTCCACTAAGTGCTGTCTGTTTTGTCTTATTTTTATTCCTCACCCTGATGTTGAAAACAGTTTGAATGCTTTCAGAAAACTAACTCCTAGCCTTTGAAAGAAAGACATATTATGCTTTTATTGTCCCCTTATCAGACTGTCTCCATTGAAACATGAGAACCATATACACAGTTGTCTTCCACTACACGCTTTTCATATTGTTCTGTGAAAATGTATGTGCTATAGGAACATTTTTCTTTATATTCAATGTTATTTTATTTATTTGTTCCCCTTAAAACTTATTAAATCAAGCCAAGGGCCTTAATCCAGTCAACCCCTATGCAAAAGTAAGAAAATTCAAATCAGGTTTTCTTGTATCATGCTCTTTTTTCCCCAACTGTCTTCCCTTTTTACATTGCAGTGTCTACATTTTTTAAAACTGTACAAGAAAGGGTGAAAAAATAGATACTAAAGTAAACAGGTGCTCCTATTACACACAAAAATAACTGAAAAATACTTTATAGCATGCAGTATGTCATGTATTATAAAAATACTGTTAAGAACAAGATTGTTTTTCTTATTTCCTTCCTCTTCCCCTCTCTTAAACGTTCTTCCAAATATTAATAACATAAAGATGGGTATATGCTCTGGAGGCCATACAAGTTTAATTAAGACAAAGTCCAATATTTGCAGGTTTTCTTGTCTCACCATATTTCACAAATGTAATTAATGCTTTGTAATCCCACATTTATTAATCATTTCCAAGTTGCTGGTTTTCTTAAATTGAGATCCAGCTCCCAAATCCAGTCTCTGGTTAATTTCCAATGTACTCCTGGTTCTTCCAGTCAACTCGTGTGGGCTTTTTCTGCATCTCAAGCATTTTCCTTTAGAACACTGGAAAAAGTTGTCACTGGTATAGTCTCTGTATGGGCTTTATTATCAGAAGAATAAGCAGCACAACCCCCTTCTGTTTGATAGCTCACGTTTTGTTGGACAAACTTTTACATTTCTTCCTTAGCATGTTCTGCATCAAAATATGATTTTGACCCTTCAGGAAAAAATATTCTGAAAATAGCTGGCTACAGCAACTTGAATCTCACACTTGCTTCTCAACATTCCCCAGTTGCTGGAATAAATTTATTCTTCTTCTTCCTGGTGTACAGTAAGTAATCATTTTCCACAAACACAGTCTCCCACTTGTAGTACTTCATCATTCTGCCACAGTTTTTACACAGCTCTTTCTGTTGGTAGGATTGCATATTTACTATTAAAGGTCTGGGCTGCTTTCTCATGGCTTGGATTGGCACATACACACGATGCCCCTTTCAATTAACTCCTGTTGTGAAAAACCAGTCCAGTTGCTTATTTGTGCTTTCATAAAATTAATACAGTCTGTTCCTTCCAGTTTCAGGTACAGCAGAAAATAAGAGGTTTTCCCTACATGCTCTGTTCTCTAATTCGACCATTTTTTGAAACACGCCCTCTTGAGGAGTCTCACACTCGGTCAACTTTTTCTTTATTTCAGCCTCTGATTTTTGCAGTTTTATCAGCTCATCTGAATATCTGTTTAAAGCTTCTTCCATTTTTTCCAGCATTTTATTATTTGAGTTTATGTACTCCTTCAGTATTTCCATTATTTTTAGCAGCTCTGAGCAAATTTGACTTGTTTTCTTCTAGATTACTGGATGTCATGTCTTGCACCAAAGCTGAAGCTTAAACTGCTTTTTACTGAACAGCTGCAGGATTCTTCCCAGTCTGTTTTTTCCTCACCATTTGTGATCAATTTTCTTTCAGGTTCTCTGAATTTCTTTTGTGCTGGCATCCAGGGAGTGCACTTACTAGACAGTTACTGAACTTTACCTAACATGACAAATTCACTAGCCCTCTTTTCTGAGTTTGTGTTTTCACACTGGGACAGCTATAATTAAGCTGTTACTTAGTATGCAGCCATGATGGAAGTCCCCTAGATTGAGTATTTCTGATGCCATTTGACTTGCTGTTGTGCAGGAAATCCATCAGTATTGGTTCGGAGGATGCCTTCTATTCCAGACACACATTACCTCTTAGCAGTTTGTAGAAGATGGAGTATAGTGACAAGGCTTTGAGTCGGCCCACGTAGGACATGTTGTTTAGGCATTGCATCCTCTTAGTAAGGTATCTCTGTAGGCATTACAGATGTTGCATGTGTCTGGACAGATACATGCCAAAGAAAGCATAATATTCAATGACCGACCTAATGAGGACCAAGTAAAAGGAAGGAAATTACATCCCTAGATCTAAACACAAGCCCTTTTGTTTATAAGCTATGCAGTATATACAGTGGATATAAAAAGTGTACACACCCCTGTTAAATTGTGATATAAAAAATAAGACCACAATAAATCATTTCAAAACTTTTCCCACCTTTAATGTGACCTATAACCTGTACAATTCAATTGAAAACAAATCTGTTAGGGGAAAAAATATAAAAAATAAAAAACATTCAATATGCTGATTGCATAAGTGTGCACACCCTTAAACTAATACTTTGTTGAAACACCTTTTGATTTAATTACAGCATTCAGACTTCTTGGATAGGAGTCTATCAGCATGGCACACCTAGACCTGGCAATATTTGCCCACGCTTCCTTGCAAAAGTGCTCCAAATCTGTCAGATTGAGAGGGCATATCTTGTGCACAGCCATCTTCAGGTCGCCCCACAGATTTTCTATTGGATTTAGATCTGGGCTCTGGCTGGGTCATTCCAAAACTTTAGTTTTCTTCTGGCAAAGCCATTCTTTTGTTGATTTGGATGTATGCTTGAGGTCATTGCCATGTTGAAAGGTGAAATTCCTCTTCATCTTCAGCTTTCTAGCAGATGCCTGCAGGTTTTCGGCCAAAAGTGACTGGTATTTGGAACTGTTCATAATTCCCCCCACCTTGACTAAAGCTCCAGTTCCAGATGAAGAAAAGTACCCCCAAAGCATGATCCTGCCACCACCATGCTTCACTGTGAGGATGGAGTTCTTTTGGTGATGTGAAGTGCTGTTTTTGCACCAAACGTACCTTTTAGAATTGTAGCCAAAAAGTTCAACCTTGGTCTCATCAGACCATAACACATTTTCCCACATGCTTTTGGGAGACCTGATGTATTGTATTGCAAATTTTAGCTGGGCCTGGACGTTTTTCTGTTAATAAAAGACTTCCGTCTTGCAACCCGACCCCATAGTCCAGACATGTGGAAAATACGGGAGATTTGTCGTCACATGTAGTACACAACCAGTACTTGCCAGAAATTCCTGCAACTCCTTAAGTGTTGCTATTGGTCTCTTGGAAGTCTCCCTGACCAGTTTCTGTTGTCTTTTCATCAATTTTGGAGCGACGTTCAGTTCTTTGCAACGTCACTGTTGTCCCATATTTTCTCTACTTTTTGATGACTGTCTTCATTGTGTAACATGGTATATCCAATGCTGTGGAAATTTTTTTGTACCTTTCTTCTGACTGATACCTTTCAACAATGAGATCCCTTTGATGCTTTGTAAGCTCTCTGCGAACTATGGCTTTTGCTGTAGCAAGCAACTGAGTAAATGCCAGGAAAATCCTACTAGGACAGCTGAACTTTATTTGGGGTTAATCAGAGTCTCTTTAATTGATGGCAGGTGTGGACCCAAGTAGACTGAATGCTGTAATTAAATCAAAAGGTGCTTCAACAAAGTATTAGTTTAAGGGTGTGCACACACAACAAAGTATTATTGTAAGGGTGTGCACACTTTATGCAACCAGTGTATTGTATGTTTTTTATTTTTTCCCCTAACAGATTTGTTTGTTTTCAATTGAATTGTACAGGTTCTAGGTCACATTAAAGGTAGGAACATTTTTGAAATGATTTATTGTGGTCTTTTTTTTTATATCAGAAAAACCTGGCATTTTAACAGGGGTGTGTATACTTTTTGTATCCACTGTAAGCACCTTCTTACAACAATGGACACATCTTGGTCAAAAGTTAGGTCACTGTCGACATAAGTTTTCAAATCCCAAATAAATGGGTCGACTCTTAGGATTGTATTGTCAATGTGGTAGTTAGATGACTTCCCAAAGGATACAATAATGTAATTTTGGCATTCAGTTTCAGTTCATGATTTTGGCACCAGTTATTTCTTTAGTACAAACCTTCCTGCAGGGTGGCCAAGTCATTTGGGGATTTGGAAATTAATCCAAATCACGCAGTCATCTGGAGATTTGGCCAGCCAAAGTCCTCTATTGCCTTTTACTTCAGAAAAGTAGATGCCAAACAAGAGAGGTCCCAACACAAAACCCTGACACCTACACAGGCCTCTGACTGCAGGAATTTTATTCTTTTGTAGATCAGATTTTAATAACACTGAATAATTTCAGTAAAGCATTTCTTTGTTTAAAAACTTTCAGCCCCAAGTAGCACAGGCAGTTACACAGCCCCTAATGCCTGAAAACTTTAAAAGAAATGCTTCCGAAGTCTTGAAAGGTTTTGGCAAAATCCTTTCCCAAACCATTCCTAAGACAAGGACAAATGCTAATACTGAATAAACTAAGTTCTAAACAAAATCTTACAACTGCAAACATTTTCTATAAGAAACTCTACCTTTCAGTTCTACTTATCTCAAAGCTCCAAAATCTAATCAAAATTTTAAGTTTAATTTGAATAAAGAAATTACGTTTTCGGAAAATATTTCCCAACTGTTACACAATACAGATGTATAAAAACTTATGCCCAGCTAATAAAATGTTGCAGTATTATTAATCAATGGATAGCCATATACCAAGTCAGTATGCCAAAACCTGGGTGCCCTACAGCTATGCCATACATCCAACTTGTGACCTCATCCCAAGAGAGAAAGGACGTACAGATGAAAAGTACCTCAGAATTTTCTTGCCCCAAACAAGCAGCTAAATATAAGTAGAGGCAACTACATATGTACAAGTCAAAAAAGAGGTACAAAACACAAAACAATCCACCTTGGCCAAATTAAAAAGGAAGAGAAGAGAAAAGAAAGGGGAAGTCAGGAGAGATGTAACACTGCCACAGTGATCAGTCAGACATCTACTATTATAAGGTCTTACACAACTTTACTATGGTCTTCCAAGATAACTGTTTCAGTGCTACAATGGAAGATGCCCAGTGTTGAGTAAGAAGATAGGGAGGAGGAACCTTGAACAGGGTTATAGTCCAAAAGTGACAGAACAAACCCTACACTGCTCTTAGAAAATACATCAGTCTTGTAATGCTCTGTGAAAAGAAGACTAAGTCACTGCTTTAGGAATAGATTTTACGCCGTTGAAGAAGGCCCCTTAAAGTAGTAGCAGCTCTAGCAGAATGTGCCTTAACTCAAGTCAGAAGATGTTTACCATAGAAGTAATAAAAAAGAGAGAGCCTTGGATATCCAATTAGAAATTGTTTGTAAACAGGAGCACCCAAACTTTTGTCATGGAAAGAAACAAAAAGTTGATCAGACTTCCTGATAGAATTGGTTTTGTCTAAATAAAACCTTAGCTGCCTATGCACATCTAAAGAATGTGAGAATTTTTGGAATAGCAGAAGGATTAGCATGGACAGTAACCCTATCCTTAAGAAATATTGGAAAGGTGGAATAACCATAAAGGTTTCCAACTCTGAAACGAGCAGAGCATAAAGGCTCAAAAAGGGAAATAAGCTTTACTAGAACATGGGCAATCCCTCCTTCTTGGGACTTGAATGAAGGATGCCTTTCAAAAACTATTTTATCCTCAAATTGAGACGACATTGGTGGATCCAAAGGGAGACAAGTAGAAACTCTGACAGGTGAGCTTAAAAGAACAGAATGCCAACCTAGTATTGAGCAACTCACATAAATAAGCCAGACTATTAGGAATACCCACCTAAGGATCCCAATTCTGTCTATGGCACCAAACAGAAATCTCTTCTATTTGGAAATGTAAGATTTTCTGGTATTTGTTTTTCCATCACCTGTAAAACCTTAACCACATCATCAAAGAACTGGCACCTAAAAGGAATTAAAACTCAATCACCCAAAAAGTCAGACTCAATTTCTGTAGGTTTGGATGAATTTAGGCAAGCTTTGTTCTGTGAAAGTAAGTCCACTTCTCAGACAACTTGTGATGACTGCCTCTGGCCACATGAAATGGAAGGAACCACCAATGCTATCTGGGTTGAAAGGGAGTAATCAAAAAGACCACTGGTTTGTCCTTCTTGATCTTCGGAAGGACATTTGGAATCATAGGAAACTCAGTGAAACCATAAAGGTTACCTCCTTTTCCAAAGAAAGATCATGAAGTGTGATCTCCAAGCCTGGGGCCATGGTAGTTTTCAGCAAAATAGCCTGAGCTGCCTGTTGTGCATGGAGGTAAAACACACTATCCTTGGAGTACCCTACCTATAAGCAATGTCTAGAAAGCCCTCTTTTTAACATTCAGTAATGAAGATCTACTCAAAAGGTCTGCTACTGTGCTTCTCCCTGAAGGTATATTCAAGGCCTGGTGAAAAAGTTTCTGTTGAATTGCAATTTTCCCAAGTTGTCAAAGTCAATTTGCAAAGGCAATAAGACTTGCCCTTCTCCCCCCTGCTTGTTGATATACCACACAACTGTGGTGGTGTGAAGACTACAAGAGGACCTGGAGTCCAGAGGTGATGCAGAGACTGAACAGTTAAAATTAAGTGCATTCATCTACTTTACGCTAAATAGTCCTTTTTTTCCTTGTGAGACAATACCCCCTTGGACCCTGATGTCCTTGGAATAAGCAGCCCATGTAAGATCCAAGGTATCCTTGAAAAAATCATGGCAAAATGAAGGAATCAGAAAAGACTCTAATGTGAGTGAAACTTGGTTCACCCACAATGAAAGCTCCTTCTTGATGAAGGGCAGAAGAGGAATTTAGAAGGTTAATGGATGTAATGCCAAGTCCAAACAGACATCAGATACCACTGCATCTTTCTCATACAGAGTCTGGCATAAGGAACTACAGAAATCATTGATACAAAGTAACCTAGAGCTCTGAGAATCTCTCTTACAGTTATCATAGCCAAAGAAAGCAAGACTTCTTCAGGTTCAGTGTGTGAACCCCAGCCTAGCCAGTATATTCATCACAACATATACATAAGTAAGAGGACGCTCTTGGGTAGGAGCCTGAATGAGAAGATAATATAGACAAGGAAACATCTTAATAGCTTGAAGCCTGCAAAAGGCAATAACAGGAGCTAGACACTTAGTGAATACCCCTTAGGGCAGGAGAAAGACCAAAGGGTAATGCATAAAACCAAAAGCAATATGAAGATGAACAAAAAGTAGGAATTTACTGAAATGTAGATGAATAGAAATATGAAGATAAGCATCCTTTAAATCCAAACCTGTGGAAGAATCAATGAAAGCAAGGACTGAATGGTCAACACCTCGACCTTAAACAAAAAGTGTTAAAGAAGGAAAAGATCCAAACTACATCTCCAAGTCCTTTCCTTTCAGGGAATCACAAACATTCATGAGTAAAAACTATTTTCTGTACATGAAGAGAAAACTATTGTATTGTACTTTGAGAGAAGAGGTCTCAAAAACAGGCAGAATAAGTAAACCCTGGCTTTGGGATGGCTGACAAATTCCAGAGGACAATGGAAAGCCTTCCAAGACATTTCATATCCTCTCAGAATGGAGGATAGAATCTGTGTCTGAGATTATCATTTCCCAAACCAGCGGTGCAAGGGACAGCATTTGAGATAAAGGTACCTAAGACAGGCTGAGGTGGGATAAATCTGGAAGAAGAGGCAAATAGTCACAAGGCAGGTGGTATGCATAGAAAGGAAGGCTCAGACCCTCTGGAACTCTGTTGAGAGTTTCTTGAAGCCTCCTTCTCTGAGGCCTCTTATCCTTCTGAGAAGACTCCAGATACTTAAGAAAAAAAGAAACTGCTTAGAAGGTTAATTATTTGGTCCTGCATGGTTTTGAAAAGTTCTGCAGCTACACAGCCAAAGGTGAGTCAAACAATTTAGTCTGAGCCATTAAGAACCAAACCAGTGGCTGCAGCTCTAGAAGAGTTAATTGCAGCATCATAGCTACACTTAACAGAGCATCTAGTCATGTGGGAGGCAGGATTATGTACAGAATATTTACGTTCTAAGTCAGTGTTAGACAGCACCTTACCTAGAATAGACAAGAGTTACCTAACCATATGCATTTGGTAATAAGCTAAAGAGGGCAAAGACTACATATACAGTTTTTTTGCCAAATATAGAATTGACTCTACTATCTTTATCTGTAGCAAAGCATTAGAAAAAGACAGGAGCTTAGAAGGCTTTTCCATAGAAAGAGTAATGACAGAAGGGTTAGAAACAGAATTTTTCTATAAAAACTGGTCGATTCAGCATCTTGTAAAATCTGTCAGTGTTTTAGGAGCTGGAAGCTGAGACTTGGGATTAACTGAAGAGTGGAGAAGGTGTCCAACAAGGCTTCTCAAGCAAGAGGAATGGCCAAAAGCTTAGTCACACCCATTGCAGTAGAACATAATACTTTTAGCGGATGTCAGACAACCAAGAACCTTTCCACTGAAAATGTTGCGTCATCTTGACAATAGCGTCTCCATAGGAAAGCTCTTCCATAGGGGAATTGGGAAATAAAGTATCTTCTTAAACCACAGCAAAAGTAACAAGAGAATGAATTTAGGAAGAAGCAGCCAAAGAAATCATCTCCATCTGACTCAGAGTCCTGCCCTATGCATTTTAAAGGAAGAAGAGGAATAAAGGAGAGGTAGGAGCAAAGTAAGAAGGCAGACTTAAAGGCATATAGTCTTAGAAAGACCCCAAGTAAAACCCTGCCATCCTGATGAGGATCTGTAACAGACTGAGGAGAATCTTTGTATTTAGTCTTCTGTTTTTTCTTTGATCAGACATCTGCCTTTACTAAATGAGGAGGGTCTGAGGCTTGATGTACTAGATTTGATGCAAGTTATCAAGCCCCTCAGATATAATAAGCCGTGGTTCCCCCTTCTTGACCTAGGCAGATGACTAGTCAGACAGAATGGACGTGAGAGACAGCTGTCATAGCAGCCTCCAATGGGGTCATGACAGAGGGAGAAGCAACAACAAGCAGAGGCAGCTGGATGGTCCAAGCTCTCATCTAGAAGAGACACAATGGAGATGTCCACGTCCAACTCTGCAGCAGAAGTTCTTAATCTAAGTTTGTTTGACCTCTTCTTTGATGTTAAATGGACGTTGGCTATTGAGGTCTCAGATACCATGAGCAAGGCCTTAAAGTATCTGGTTCTCCAGATAAATTTTTAAAAATGGTAAGATGACAAAGTTTCAGGCACAAATTCCTGACAGACCCAATTCCTACAATTGTGTTCAGCACCCAGACAAATTAAATATTTAGTACAGTGATCACTGTGAGGAATTGTTTCCTACAATCCCATTTTCCTCTCTTTGATGACATCGACAAAATTCATGAAATACAAAAACAAGAAAGAGAAGGGCCCCCAACAGTGATACTTATCTTCCCAACAACAATGGAGGAGGCATGAATTGTACATCTTACAATCCAAAGCTGAAACGGCAGTTCAGATCTTGGCAATGCCAAGAAAGCTGTAAGGTACTTTGTGTCTGTATGTCATTTACGGACCTCTCTCTCCACTGAGCTGAGGTCCTACGTTAGATGTATGGCATAAAGGGAGGGCACCCGGGTTTGATATGCTGGACAACCAAACGGCTATCCTTGGCAGAATATCCGATCATTTAATAATACTGCAACAGTGATCATGGAAGGGCATCTTAATAACCTTGTCTCTAACCCTATAGTATTAGCAAACAAATTTATGTACTTATATGCAAGTTTTCAGCAGGTGCCATGTAAATCACCACCATGCAGTTTATTCTGAATATATTTACATAAAAATGATAATGTTTCTTAATGGTTTTAATATTTTCAAACACTCAGCATCTCAAACTGTAGCATACAGATATCAAGTATCATTGACAACTCTGTTCATCTTTCATATCTGGTGACAGACACCACCAAACAGTAACATGCATTTCAAATAATTTTCATGACATTCATGCAGAAATGTGGACACTGTTCTATTGCTAGTGCTACAAACAATCAGTGTAAGACGACTGGCTGGGGATTTCATTCAGATGCTGCAAAAGTAAGCCCCCAAAGCATGAAAACGTGATGGTAATTTTTCATCATCTCTGTTTGTACACTATATCTGTCTGCGTTATATACCCTTCCCAGTGTTCAGTCTATTGTGGCTTAATTTTTTCACCTAGCAGCTCCTCTCCTCATTCACTGGGTTGACTGGATCCATGGCAGGCTCCCCTGGGCATAACACAACCCATTTCTGAGGCAAGTGAGAGGAATTAAAAATGTGAGTTCTTCAGTACCAATACATGCAAAATGTCTGCGTGGGGGGGGGACAAGATGTTTTCCACCCCATGGTGACCACAAAGAAAAACGATGCATACATGTTTAATATAAAACAACAGAGAAGTCTTAGACTGAACAAAGAAAATGGACTATGGGACACAAAAACAATCAAAATAATCCTTGCATTCACTTAATGCACCATTATAGTTGCTTTGACAACTAAACATATCCTTGTGCAAAAAATAAAAACAGTAAGCGTTGACAAGTTAAGTTTTGTCAATCACAGCAAGTTACATCCAGGGAATAACTTCTGGTCATCTGGATTTGATGGGGTTCTATAAAAAGGGGAGTCATGCTAACAGTGGAGATGATATGTAAAGCATAGATCTGTTGAATTCATAAAACAACTCCTTAATACCCCATTCAAAAAGTTCCGATATTTAGAAATTAATCAATCTAAAAAAGCTAAATCATTAATTTTGATCTAAATCAGGCATCAGAAAAATTTTACTCACAATTAGTACCTTTACAAACAACTATGGAGTAGCAGGAATGAGAAACTGTCTTAATGTTTGCTTGATATGAAACGGGTAAAGTAAAAAGAAAATCAAGCAGTATTATTAACATATAACATTAAGTATCCTGTTTTTTGTTTATTTTGTTCTTTATTTCTTTGTTATTTATAGCACTTTGTGTACTGTGTATTTTTCTAGCTAGTTTCACTGTGTGTGAGGTATTAACTGGAAATTGTCCACTTTTATTAAGCATCTGTTGGGTTGTTTCTGAAAACTTGTTGCAGTTAAACTCTTTTTTCTAGAGGCTCCTTTAGCTGTTTAAAACTTTCATTTAAAGGCTCACTGCTGCCTTTCAGCTGTGAGAAACATTTCTGCAGTTTGTTTCCCACCCTCCCTCTCTGTTGGTATAGTGTTTTTATAGTTGGTGGCTTTGCAGTTGCCCGCCCCTAGTGTAATTTTGATCTGGGACCCTCCTCCCAGTCTAGTGTCATTACCTCATTCTACCCAGTACAGGGAGAACATTTGAAAAGGCCATTCAGCTTAGTTTCTGCTACTCCTTTCTCTCTTTCCACTATATAAAAAAAAAATCTGCTTTTACTGTATTTGTGTTTCTTCCTACTTTATTTTGCTTTTGCGTCATCTTAAAAGTACTCAATTGTATTTATTACGGCTTGGTGTAACTCATTCTAAGCCTTTTAGTTTAAGCACTTGGGCTTCAGGCCAGTCATTTTACATTAAAAGGGTTCGTGGTCTGCACTCTTGTGTGAGGAGAGGCTGGACTCTGCCCTTCTGAGCTGGGAATTTCTGGTTAAAGGCTTATAGTGCCTGCATATTTGAACTGCTTCTTAATGAAATTGGTACACCTTGTTTGCTGTAGCATAGACTAGATCCAGGCCTCCTGAATCTAGCTTTGTTTGTATAACTTGAGCACTAATCCAGGCATTCTTTAAAGTATTCAATTGCATTTATTACTGCTTGGTAGTAACTTGATTAAAGTGTAGCTATCATTCAAAGTCTTTTGTATTAAGCACTTGGGCATCAGACCAGTTGTTTTACATTAGGAAGGTTTGTGGCCTGCACTGTGGTGGCAGGACAGGTAGCTTACATCCTTCTAAGTTGGGAACTGCTGACTGAGGGCTCAGTGTCTGTTATTCTAAAAGTGTATTAGTTCTGGTTTAAGAACTTGGGCTTCAGGCCAGTTATTTTACATTAAGAAGGTTCGTGGTCTGCACTCTTGTGGGAGGAGAGGCTGGACTCTGCCCTTCTCAGCTGGGAATTTCTGGTTAAAGGCTTATAGTACCTGCATATTTGAACTGTTTCTTACTGAAATTGGTACACCTTGTTTGCTGTAGTATAGACTAGATCCAGGCCTGCTGAATCTAGCTTTGCTTGTATGCTTGTTTGTTTGCTTGTTATTTCCCTGAAACGCTAATTTCACCTAAAACGTGGCTTTTCAGTGCTTCTGTGGATCCCTAGTGATATCTGCATTGCTTACTGTACTTATTTCCTTGTTTCACTTGAAAGTTACTGTTTGTCATTTTTGCATTTAAGTTACCTGTAACACATTGCATTTAAGTTACCTGGCATGTGCTCACTTAAGCAATTATATAAGTCAGCACTAAAAAATTAAAAGCACTACACCCTCACAAACTCCCCTTGAGTACCTTGTTCCCCATTGGCCCTTTTTTCAATTATAAAGGAATTCCCAATACTATTCTAGCAT
Organism: Protopterus annectens; assembly: GCF_019279795.1. NCBI lineage: Eukaryota > Metazoa > Chordata > Ceratodontiformes > Protopteridae > Protopterus > Protopterus annectens. Next base: position 708,691,816 of record NC_056728.1, read on the forward strand.
GTCCAAAGGTCAGTTGTCAATCTCCTCTCCGGTCCAGCTGGTGAATCTGGGAATCTTGAGGCAATGTTACAATTGCCTCATGTACACAGACAACCCTCTCCTCCTCCCAACAAATTCCAACACATGTGAGAGATGCAACCATATAGCCAAACTGGAGGCTAAGCTCCCTCAACTCAGTACTGGCGTAACCAGTCAGGAGGAGAAGGAAACCACACTCACTACAATTCCAGTCTCACATAGACCTACCACGACAGCAAACCAAACACAAACACACAAAAACATACTCGGAGGCTCTAAATAAAATCTGCCTAAGCAGCAGAGACCTCCAAAGCAGACACCCAAGCAACCGCTACCCCAAAACAAAACACGTGCAACACATAGCTCACAAAGCCAGTGTGCCGAACAGTCACAGCCCTTAAGGCCAAACACATCTAATACACTTGTTATAGGTGACTATCGTCAGGCACACTGATGTCCCGCTCACCAGGCTGAACAAGACGAAGGTCACAGTGAGCTGCCTGTCGGGCGCGAGGATACGCCACATAACACAAGCACTCAGGTCACTCCAGTACAAATATGACTCAGTCATTGTCCATGCTGGTGTGAAGACGTACCTCCCTGGACTACATGAAAAGAGACATAGAGGAGCTCTCTAAGCATGTAGCCCAGGTCGGTATGACCCTGACCTTGAGTAGCATCTTACCCTCACCAAGAATGATGCCACAATATGAAGACAAGAGGATCAATTTCAACAATTGGCTTAAGTATTGGTGTCATTCAAAGGGGATCCAATGCCTGTCAGCCTGGGATGACATGCTTGACAAGCCACGATGCTTTGCTAGGGACTGCTTGCACCTGTCACCCCTGGGCTTTCGGATATTGGCAAAGGCTCTTGCTACCCCCATAGTGCCTTTTTTAGGCAAGGCTCAAAAGATAAACCCACCTCCATAGGTATCACAAGGGATAAGAAACTAAGAGTAATGCTACTCAACGCCAGAAGTTTAAACCTCAAGATGCATGCACTCGAAACTCTCCTTAGCATGGAGAACATCAATATCTGTGTAGTAACAGAAACCTGGTTCAAGGCTCCCGAGAGCACCCCAGCACTACCAGATTATACCTCATACCATGCTTTTCGGCCCCAAAACTTGGACCGTACCACAAAAAGAGGGGGAGTATCAATATTCGTCAAAGATACCCACACCTTCAGGTTGGTGGCACAGCACAAAGCATCAGAAACTATCCATGTGCAACTAACAGTGGGTAAAACTGCCTTCCAGTTTATAGCCTGCTACAGACCACCCTCCCAAACCCAGGAACCCCACTCGGCCTTCCTGAGAACACTGGAAAATATGAAGGTCTCTCCAAACACCATTATATTGGGCGACTTCAACTACCCAAACATAGACTGGGAGCATTACTCTAGCTCCAACACCCTAGCCCAAAGGTTCCTAGAATTTATAAACTCAAATGCTATGGAACAATTTGTTACCACTCCCACAAGAGGGGAAAACATACTGGACCTGATCATCACCAACATGGGGACTCTCTGCTCCAGACCAGAAGTGTATCCCTCACTGGTAAGATCAGAACATAAACTAATCTCACTGGATATTCACATCCCGACCCCACCCCCTGCCCAGAAAACCAGTGAAAAACTTCTCTAAAGCAAATTTCACACTCCTCAAAACCGAGGTGGAATCCATTAAAGCCCCAGGACCTGTGGAAAATATGGCCCAGACCGCAGAATCCTTTATAAACGCATTCTATGAACACCTTCAGGAATGCATGGCTCATGCAATCCCAAATAAAACCAAGACCCAATCCTCCAAAGGCAGACGCCCTGTCTGGTGGACCCCAGCCATAAACAAACTATACAATAGAAGGAGGAAGCTACTACATGACACAGCAAAATCCAAAAAAGGGAAGGCATCTCTGATCAGTATTAGCAAAAAACTATGGGCACTCATAAAATCGTCTAAGGCCAGCTTCGAGAGAAAAATTGCACAGGACACTAAGGATAATCACAAGGCTTTCTTTACTTGTGTTAGGAACCTGGGTGGGAATTCCCAGATATGCTCAGAATTAGTCCAAAATGACAAAAAATACATCGAACCCACAGACATTGCCAACATCCTAGCTGACAGGTTCAGCGCAAACTTCTCTCCCCCCCCCCACCAAAAGAGCAAATATCTATCCCAGCAGAGTGCTGCCCCCCTGACATCTCAGATGCTCAGGTATGAGCCGCCCTCTCTAAAGCAAAAAACACAGCATCAATGGGACCAGACGGTGTCCCGGGCTGCGTCCTACATGAACTCCAAGAGAGCTAAATCCAAACATAAAACTACTGTTCAATCTCAGCCTTACTACAGGATATGTACCCAAAGACTGACGTACAGCAACAGTGGTCCCTCTCCACAAAGGTGGTGCCTCAATGGATCCTGGAAACTATCGCCCCATAAGCCTGACTAGCTTGGTCTGCAAAGCTATGGAAAGGATCATCACGGACCTCATAAATAAAGATATTGGGGACCTACAGACACTGGATCATACTCAGTTTGGCTTTGTTAAGGGCAGATCCTGCCTCTTAAACCTGGTCGATTTCTTTGAAACTGTCACCAAGGCCATTGACGAGGGGAAGGTGGTCCACACAGCCTACCTGGACCTCGCAAAAGCCTTCGATACAATACCCCACTCGGGCATTATAGATAAGATCACCAGCTTAAATATAAACCCCTATGTCACTAGATGGGTTGCAAACTGGCTCAAGGACAGAACCCACATGGTTAGAATTGCTGGAGCCATGTCAGACTCCAAACCAGTTACAAGTGGCATCCCACAAGGCTCAGTCCTGGGACCTCTCTTGTTCGGTATATATTTCTCGGAGGTAAAGGCCAACACGGAAGGACTGTGGCTGACCAAGTTCGCAGATTACTGCAAACTGGGTGCCATAATCGACTCTCCAGCTGACACAAGCATCCTCCAAAAGGGCCTCATAGAAACAGACAACTGGTGCCAGAGCCATGGCTTCAAGCTAAACGCCAAAAAGTATATAGTCATCCCCTTTGGCAAAAACAAAGTGCCCACAAATTACCACATAGGTGGTAATCCATTAAGTACAGAAGAAGTAATTAGGGACCTGGGGACCCAAGTTGACAGCAATCTCTCATTTGACAACCACGTGGCCAAAGTGGTTAGAAAAACATTTTATATAGCCCACCTAATCATGAAGGGATTCACATCTATTTCAGGGGAGGTCATCGTGCCTCTCTACTCATCCCTCATCAGGCCCATAATTGAGTACAATGCCCCTTTTGGGCTGTACCTTACCAGACACCTGCAGCAACTGGAAAGACCCCAAAAGTACCTCACCAAGAGGATCAAAGGGCTCAAACAGATGCCATATGCTGCCCGGTTAAAGAAACTCCAGCTCTACTCAGTGGCATACCACCTGCTCAGAGACAATCTGTGCCGGACGTATAAAGCCATGTCCAACCCAGAATTAATAGACATGCTGCACCTCAGAAAATCTAAATCCCATCGAGCTACACGCTCGAGAGACTTGAACCTCAGCACTGAAATAAATAGGACATGCTGGAGGGACAGATTCATAACCCAGAGGCTCCCTTCACTCTGGAATAAAATCCCAGTCCAGGTTATCCCAATCCAGGTTAGGCAGAGTCCCTCATTGACTCTCTTCAAGAGGAATCTTGATGAGTGGATGGGAGATCATAGGTTTACCCCGGGTATCACTTCTGTGTCACTGTTAGACAGAGGCACAGTATACTAACCTCGAAAAAGGGCATAGCAAAATTAGTTTAAAATGGATGGCGAAAGCCAAACACACTCTGGCTAGGCTTATAAATGCCCTAGGGCAGATAGCCTAATATGAACCTATGAACCTATAAATGCCCTAGGGCAGATAGCCTAGTATGAACCTAAGAGGAAAAATAAATACACTTTAAAGTACCCCTAACTTCAGTATTACCTGCTTATATAATGCTCATGGCTAGTCACATCCATAAAAATACATCTGGAAAACAGTAAAGCACTATACAAAAACAGCCACAAAAGTTGGTTTAACATGTAATTGTTCTCTGGAAATAATTTCTAAAAAGTAACAGCTCATACAATTATTCAGAAAAATAATGCAACAACAGGCTTCTGTATTTTCTAAAGCAATTATGGAAAAGTGATTGTGATAAAAATGAAATGAAACATACCAAAGAGCTACAAAGCAAATAAATATGTCGAAACATAGACAAACAAATCATAGTTCACAGCAATGTGTATTACTATGTGAAAAGCAGGTATGTGTTCCCACAAATTAATCCCCAGCAGTATATTAACACTACACAAAACTAATGAAGGAACCTTACATTCAGACAAATGCATTTGTCATGTATTCTAGTGCAGAACATCTGCCGATCAAAAAATAAGTTCAAAACTGTCAAACTATAGTGAACAGTAAAAAAAGAAAGTATAACTTACCCATCTAAAACACAAGAAAAATATTTAATTCTGAAAATGTTAAAGAAAAAAACACCACAAAAGAATTTGTAGCCACTTCAACCATCTGACAAAAGAATCTGGTATTTTTAGACCAATGAAGCTGACTTGTTTTTGTACACATTATTTGGGTATCCAAGTCTAATCTCCCAAGTTAGACTTTCTTAATGCTCAGTGATGAAAAAAATTTAAACCAGGGCACAGAGGGATAAGCCCTTACTGCTCTCCAGACGACCAGTATTCTAACTAGTGGCATGGGCATTGGGGGAATCTCGTAGGGGAAGATGGGAGTTAGTGGACTATGACATCTTGCCCATCCTAAGGGAGGGATACACTATAGACTTGATGCAACAGCAGTGTTAAGGGCCTGGCCAGCACTATGTTGCAAGTGGTACACAACTTGGTCATGATGTTACTCCCGAAGGCAGCAAATGCAGAGTTCACAAAGCTATTGTAAGGTAGTGGGAAATACAGTACACTACCTAGCAACAGCATGATACTGCACCAAGACCTTTTTGATAACATGCAAAAACAAGACAACAATCCCATCTCTGCTCCTCTGAGGCATCCCTCTCCATTGCCGGTACTGTATGAACGGAGATTTAATTCCTCAACATACAATGTCAGATGACTTCCAAAATGGTTGCACACTGAGTAACAGCTTAACTTCAGCTCTCCTAGAATGAAAATACAGAAAAGAGAAACAGTAAATTTGTCTTTTTGACTATATTTTAGTAGCTGGCCAGTAAGTGCATTGCCTGGATGCCAGAAAGAAAAAATTAGAGAACCTGAAAGAAAATTAATCAGAAAAGGTGAGGAAAAAACACTAGCTGGGAAGTGTCCTGGAGCTGTTCAGTAAAAAGCAGTTCAAAGTCTACCTTTGCTGCAAGACATAACTCCCAGTAATCCAGAGGAAAAATTAGCCAAATGTGCTCAGAGCTGATTAAAATAAACAAAACACTAAAGGAGTGCATCAATTCAATTAACAAAAGGCTGGAAACAGTGGAAAAAAAAAAAACTTTAAACAGGTATACAGATGAGCTGATAAAATTGCAAAAATCAGAGGTCAAAATAAGAAGTTATGTACTCACCATAACGTTCCATCTGAGTAGGTAAACTTCATTTGTCAGCAACCTATGGGTCTTAGGATCCATATCGGATCCGAACCGGCAGTTTCCAGCAGCTAAGATCTGAGCTCCAAGCTCCTCCCCCTTACCCATAACACCCTGCTATCCCTACCTGACCTCAGATCGAGTTTGCCTAAAACAAGGCTTGACATCACAACCTGTCCAGGTAACCGGGTACAAACTACCGTGAAGCAGGAATATCAAGAACATCCGAAAGGTACAGGGGGATGGAGGGAGGGATGGTTGCTGACAAATTAAGTTTACCTACTCAGATGGAACGTTATGGTGAGTACATAACTTCTTAATCTGAAGTAGTTAACTTCATTTGTGCATCAACCTATGGGACAGAGTCCCCAGCTACCTGAACCTTGGGAGGCCCTCAAGGAAGGATGTTCGAGCACTCATGAGCCAAAGGATGCTCTCCCTCTGGAAACCAGATCTAACTTGTAATGGTTTATAAAGGTGTGAGATGAGGCCCACGTGGCAGCCGAGTAAATGTCATCCAATGAAACTCAAACCCAAAAAGCAGCAGAGGTAGAAACAGACCAAGATGAATGGGCATGGACTCCCTGAGGAGCAGGTCTGCCAGAACTCTCATAAGCCAAAAGAATACACTGAGAAACCTACCTGGATAGTGTGACTTTAGAAATAGCTTTCCCCAAACTGGATTTAGCAAAGGACACAAATAACTGATCAGAACATCTATGACCGGCTGTCCTGTGCAGATAAAATCTCAACTGTCTGTGTACATCCAGAGAGTGTAACTTGTATTCGCCCTTATTTTGGTAGTTGGGAAAGAAGACCGGCAAATTAATAGACTAATTAATATTAGCTTCAGAAGCAATTTTGGGGAGAAAAGAGGGACTGGTCCTGAGGAAAACCCTATCCTCATGGAAAACCAAGTACGGAAGTTTGGCACAAAGGGCTTGAAGCTCCGAAACCCTCTTTGCCAACGTGATAGCAACAAGGAAGGCTGTTTTCCAGGATAAGAACTTGAGATCAACCGAGGCAGCAGACTCAAAGGGAGAAGCTGTTAAGGCCTGGAGCACCAGCGATAAGTCCCAAGGAGGGATCACGTCTTTCACCGGAGGAAGGTGCCTTTTAAGAAGGCTTTACATAATCTGGATGAAGTTAGAGGGCCAAGATCACATCCAACGTGGTAATGAGTGATAGCCGCCAACTGTACTTTGACTGTGGAAGAGCTTGCCCCTTTATCAAACAGCCCCGACAGAAAATCCAGCACAGCTGGTAAAGGAGCTGTGAAGGATCCAGGTTCTGATGTTCAGCCCAAATAGAAAAACGTTTCCATTTGCTACGATAAACCTTCCTGAGAGGGGGATGGAGTAGACGGCTTATGGGCAGCCACTAGGATTGCTTTGACCTGGGAAGACATACTGGGAGTCCGAACTAACAGTGGAACTGGATCAACCAAGCTGCGAGCTTGAGGTTGTCCAGGTTCGGGGTTGGTAGGCCCAGGGGGTGAGATATCAGATCCGGAAGGGGATCTAGAATCCAGGGAGGATTCACTAGATGAGACCACAGATAAGGGAACCATGCCTGACGAGGCCAGAATGGGGCAATGAGGATTATTGTGCATTCCAACAGTATGGCTTTCTGCAGAAATTTCAGCATCAGAGGAAGGGGTGGATAAGCATAAAGAAGACCGGGAGGCCAAGCATGCACCAGACCGTCTCTTGGGGATTCCCCGGGTGGAGGAAGTAGAGCGAAGTAGGTGTCGCACTTTGTGTTTGAAGGACAGACGAAAAGATCGCAACAAGGTTGACCCCATTTGGAGAAGATCTGCTTCGCTACTTTGGGATTCAGAGACCACCCGTACGGGGAAAGGATGGTGCGACTCAGTCTGTCTGCTAGGATGTTGGACCAACCCGGAATGTGCGTCGCTACGAGAAAGCGCTTGGAGGAAATCGCCCATTCCCAAACTCTCATGGCCTCTTGACAAAGTGGATAGGACCTGGTTCCCCCCTGTTTGTTGATGTACCAAATGACGGACATGTTGTCCGTCTGGATCGCAATCGTCCCGACGGGAGAAAGGCTCTGAAGTGCTTGCAACACCAACATCACAGCCCTCATCTCCAGGACATTGATGTGCAGTGAGGTCTCTTATCGATTCCACGTGCCTTGGACGGTCCTGCCGCAACAATGCCCCCCCCCCACCCGAGGCGAGAGGCGTCCGTGGTCACCGTGGTTAGAGGAGGGGACATAGAGAAGGGGCGCCCCTTTAGGAGGTCCGGAGACTGGAGCCACCACAAGAGGGCACTCCTGCAAACCCTGCTGAGAGGGACAAGATGGCTTACGGGAAAACGTAGGAAGGACCATTGGGCTTGGAGTGTCCATTGCAGAATTCTCATATTCAGGCGCGCCATGGGGAGGAGATTGATGGTAGCCACCATCGAGCCTAGGGCCCTCAGGACCAGTTCCGCCGGAGGGTTCGGACAATGAAGAATGGCCTGCACATGTAGTTTTAGGGATCGCAACCGGTCCGGAGTTAAGAACACTAAGAGCTGGTTTGTGTCTACCCTGGCTCAGATAAAATCTATGACCTGAGTCGGGAGCAGGGAGGACTTCCCAGCATGAATTGTGATCCCCAGCTGGGGAGCTAAGTGAAGGAAGAAATTCCTGGCTGCAAAGAGTAGATGCCATGTGGGGGTGGTCAGGAGCCAGTCGCCCAGGTACGGAAAGACCCGAATTCCCTGGAGTCTCAGGTGGGCTGCTACTACCGCTAACACCTTGGTGAACACCCTGGGGGCTGTGGTGAGACCAAAGGGGAGGACCCTGAACTGATAGTGACTGGCTCCTAGCCGGAAGTGGAGGAACCTCCTGGATCATCTGTCCATTAAGATGTGGTAGGACACATCCTTGAGGTCTATGGAGCACATCCCGTCATTCTCCTGCAAGAGGGGAAGAATGGATTGAAGAGTGACCATCCGGAACTTTTCTTTGGCTACTGCCAGGTTCAGTAGGGATAAGTCAAGGATAGGCCTCAAGTCGCCCATCTTTTTTGGCACCAAGAAAAACCTGGAGTAAAAGTCCGATCCGTACTGGTCTGGGGGGACGTGCTGGATCGCTCCTTTTTCTAGCAGCTGCCGAATCTCTATAGCTGCGGCCTCCCTCTGATCGGGTGGTATATCGGGGAGGAATCTGGGTCTGAGAGGGGGATGGAGAAATGGAATCTCATAGCCTCTGGATATAATTGGAAGCACCCAGTGGTCTGTCGTGATGGACTCCCAAGCTGCTTCGAGAAACGCCCCCCGACTGCCTCCAGAGTGGAGCAGTCGGGTAACCCCTCAGGGTTGCTGTGTGGGCCGATCAGAGAAAAGTTCTCTGGACCCAAAGTTCTTCGGGCCCTCTCTGCCTCTAGGGCGGCGTCCACCCTGTCCCCCTCTAACTCTGAAGGATGGGGAGTCCGGAGCAAAAAGTACAGTTGTGTACACCTACCATAAATGTAGATGTTCGAGTGTCTTCACTGTTGCAGTCATAACTGTAGGGTTCTCCCCTGCCGGCAGGCAGCCCTCGGTCGGCCAGAATCCCAAAGTCTGGGTCCGGCGTCGGCTGTTCAACCATGCTCCCTGACGTCAGAGTGCCAGGAGTATAAAGCTGACAGCCGACGCCATCTTCTCCAGTTTTTCTTGCCCCAGATGTCAGGAGTCCTAAAATGAAACAAGGTCCCATAAGCTATGCAAATACACCTCAGAAGAATGGTGGGAAAAAGAAAAATGCACAAAAGTAAAAATAAGAGGGGACAGGAGGGTGGGAAACCCAGACTGCAACAGTGAAGACACTTGAACATCTACATTTATGGTAGGTGTACACAACTGTACTATGTTCATCGTGGTTCACTGTTGCAGTCATAACTGTAGGGTAGAATCCCAAAGCTGAAAGAAAGGGAGGAGGTCATAAAGAAGAAGGGGCGGCTAAAAGGCCCTGCAAGACTGCAGAGGCAAAGCCCGCCCTAGACTTAGAGTAGAGAGGTAAATTGTAGTGCTTTGAAAAAGTATGCACTGAACTCCAAGTTGCAGCTTCCAAAATGTCCTTGGTAGGAACTCCCCTGAGGAAGGCCGCAGAAGTGGCAGCCGCTCTGGTGGAATGAGTCCGAATAGTACCTGGGATTTGCTTTCCATGGTGAGAATAACAAAATCTGATTCCATGAGCAATCCATTTAGAAATGGTCTGTTTTGAAATGGCTTTACCTTGGGAACTTGAAGCATAAGAAACAAACAATTGTTCTGATTTTCTGATGTCCTTGGTTCTGTCCAGGTAAAAACGTAGTTGTCTGTGTACATCCAAGGAATGTAGGATCCTTTCCCCTTTATTTTGAGGAGTGGGGAAAAAGGTTGGCAAGTGGATAGTTTGAATTAAAGCCACTTTGGTAACTACCTTAGGCATGAAGGTAGGATTAGTCCTCAAAGATACCCTGTCTTGATGAAAAATAATATATGGTTCCACAGCCATAAGAGCTTGTAACTCTGAAACTCTCCTGGCAGAGGTTAGGGCTAACAGGATAGCTGTCTTCCAAGATAATTTATGTCAGATGAGGCAGCAGGCTCAAAAGGAGGCAAGGTTAGTTTTTCCAAAACATAGTTGAGATCCCAAGCAGGAATGGGAGGAGATCTAGGAGGTCTTAAGTTCTTAGCTCCTCTGAGAAACTGTCTCATGAGCTGGTGGGAAAAGATGGGAGGGTCTGTATTATAATGAGCAGAAATAGCACAGGCATGTATCTTAATGGAAGAGAAAGAGAGACCCTTATGTAGGAGATCTGTCAAATAAAGAAGAATCAAAGTAATGTTGGGAAGAAGAGGATCAGAATCCTGAGCCTGCATCCAGGAACAAAATCTTTTCCATTTTCCTGCATAAGATTTTCTAGTGCTAGGATGTCTGGCTTCTAAAATGACATCCATAACCTGCTTGGGCAGTAAAGAAGAAATCAAAGGCCCTGGATTAACCAGGCCGCCAGGCTGAGAGTTCTGACATGAGAGGGTAGAACCTGACCCTGATGCTGGGACAGAAGGTTCGGATATGGAGGTAAAACCCAAGGGGGCTCCAGGCATAGGTTTTTTAGAGTTGGATACCAAAACTGCCGAGGCCAATTTGGAGCCAGCAAGATAATCATCTTGGGCTTGTCTTGTTTTATCTTCAATAAAACCCGTGGAAGAAGAGGAAGAGGTGGAAAGGCATATCCTGAGAGGTTCCTCCAACTGAATGACAGGGCATCCACTCTCCAAGCTTCTCTGTGGAAAGTTCTGGTGCAAAATTTCTGTAGTTGATGATTGACATGGGATGCAAAGAGGTCTATGTGAGGACATCCCCAGACTGCTGTTATCATCCTGAATATTTTGGTGTCTAGCATCCACTCGTGTGGATCCGAAAGGTTTCTGCTGAGACCGTCTGCCAGGATGTTTTGCTTCCCTGGCAGAAACTGAGCTTGAAGATCCAGATTGCAAGCTAGAGCTGAGTTCCATAGATCCATGGCTAGTCTGCAAAGGGGGTAGGAATGAGATCCCCCTTGCTTGTTTATGTACCACATAACTGTGGTGTTGTCTGTCCGTATTAGTAGTTGTCCTGGATGTAAAAGATTCCTGAAGGCCAATAGGGCTTCCTGAACGGCTAACATTTCCTTTAAATTGATATGCAGGTGCATCTGATCCTTTCCAAAGGCCCTGCAAACAATTGCCCTGAAAATGGACTCCCAAAGCATAATCCGAGGCGTCCGTGGTTAGAATCTGAGTGGCAGGAGGCAGATGGAAGGCTTTCCCTTTGTCTAGAGCACATGCCCTGGACCACCAAAGAAATTCCTTTTGAAGGCAAGGAAGGACTGAGATCAGTATGTCTAAACTGTGGCAATGCTGGGACCATACACTTTTTAGGTATCACTGTATTTTCCTCATGTGTAGTCTTGCATATGGTACGAGAAGGATGCAGGAGGCCATGTAACCCAAAGCCTGCAGGAATTTCCTTGCAGATAGTTGAGTTAGAGTTGCCAAGGTTTTGAAGGTTGAAGCCAGCTGTAATTGTTTTTCGGATGTCAGAAATGCCGTCTGGGTTGTAGTGTTCAGAAGTGCACCCAGAAATGTTATCTGTTGTGATGGTGTCAAATTTGACTTTTTTATGTTTACAGAGAATCCCAGGAACTTGACGAGGTTCTGTACAAATTCTAGATGCTGGAGTAAGACATCCTTGCTGTCTGCCTGAATTAGACAATCGTCCAGATAAGGGTAAATTTGAATTCCCTTGAGTCGGCAGTAAGCTACTACTGGAGCCAGGCATTTGGTGAAGACCCTGGGCGCAGTAGACAATCCAAAGGGCAGCGCAGAGAATTGAAAGTGCCTCGATCCGGCCTTGAACCTGAGGTATTTTCTGCGATCCTGCCTGATGGGAATGTGTAAATATGCCTCCTTAAAGTCTAAAGTTACCATCCATGCATCTTTGGACAGCATTGGAAGTAGCTGCTGTAGAGTAAGCATCTTGAATTTTGGAATCTCTAGGAAGGTGTTCAAGACCGACAGATCCAGAATGGGTCTCCATGAGTTTTGCTTCCTTGGAACTAGAAAGAGCCTTGAGTAAAAACCTTTTCCTATCTCTGAAAGAGGAACCAATTCTATGGCATTCATAGCCAAAAGAGCTTCCACTTGATTTAATGCCTCCGTCCATTGATGCTTTGGAAGGTCTGGCCATCCGCTTGGCCTTGGTAAGGTATGAAAATGGAATTTGTAACCTCTTAAAACCACATCCAAAACCCATTAGTCTTGGGTTATCAGAGTCCAATTTTGACAAAAAAAAGAGAGAGTTTTCCTCCGAGAGGGGCTTCCAGGCAAGAAGTTCCTGTAGCCCAACAGAGGGAGTCATTGATTTTGTTTCCTTTGAGATTGTGACCTGTCTTCACCTCCCCTAGAGGTGTAAGCAGTCCACTGTCTTGGTCTATAAGCAGCTTGTGTTTGAGGCCTTCCTCTGGAGCGTCTATATCTACCCCTCTGAGGCCTGTCTGAAGTGGGAAAGGACCAATTTTTTGAAGGCCAATTCCTGCTAAATCTAGGTGGCTGTACTTGTAAGAAATCTTTAACTGTTTGCATGGATTTCGCCTTATCCTCCATCTTTTTAATCACCTCTTCAGCTTTTGATCCAAACAAAACATTATGCTGAACCGGAGCATCCAATAATTTAGCCTTTACTTGTTCAGGTAAATTTTGTTCCTTTAGCCATGCATGCCTTCTAATGACTGTGCCAGAGGCCGCAGCCCTACAAGAAGCTTCCAAGGCATCAAATCCACAGTGCAAACCATGCTTCCCAACCTGTTCAGTGGCATGCAATAAGTCATGTAATTCCTTATCATCTGCACAGGCAGAGATGGCAGTAAGCTTTTGTTTTAAGACAGACAAAAGAAATTGCTGGTATTTAAACATATGAAACTGACAGTTTAAAGCCCTAATGGACAAAGTAGCAGAAGTGTACACCTTTTTGCCCCATCTTTCTAAGGATCAAGAATCCTTTTCAGTAGGAATCGGATTTTTGGCAGAAGCAGCCTTAACTCCCTTAGGACCCTGAGAAATGGTTTCAGGGTCAGCAGCAGGGTTCTTGTATAAAAACTGATGGGAATCAGGAACCCTGTAATATCTATCAGGCTATACAGGAGCAGGAGGAAAAGAGTCAGGAGTTAAGTTAGCCTCCGAAAAGGCATCATCCACAATATCCAAAACAGGTGGAATAGCCAGGGGTCTATGTTGGGGAAAAAGAAGAAAATCCCTCAGTCTTTTCTTGGATTCCGAATACTCCTGTCCTTCCCAGTGGAAATGTTCCCTCATTTCATGCAAAGTTTCCCCAAAAGAGAAATCCTCAGGGGGAGAAGCTGAAGGAATGGATTCTTCAGCATCAGAATCCTCATAAGGAGGCAAAGAATATTCCTGATCAGGAGAAGAAACTGAGGAAACAGAAGCCTGATCAGAGGAATCATAATAAATATCCTGCCTTGGCCTTTTGTCTGGAGGGGGATGTGAACCCCTAATCATAGTAAGTAAATCCTCCGCCATCTTGAGCAACTGTTTCTGTGACTTGGGAACTGGTTCAGAAGAGGCCTGTGTTGAAGTCTTTGATTTTGAAGGAGTCTTTGCCTTTGTCTTCGGCTTTGCCTTTACTGTTAGCTGAGTAGGCCTGAAAACCCCTTCGGAAGCCCGTACCTGCACAGCGGCTCCGGACCCATCCGAAGGAGCATTGTCCGAAGGTCCTGCAACAGAAATATTTAAAGGCCTGGTTGGCTCCTCATGAGAGTCCATTTTGGCCATCGGTTCTGAAATGGCCGATGACAGGGGCTGCAAAAGCGCCTCACTGACGATGGCCGAACCTGAAGCTGGCTCCGCTTGTGCGCTATCATCAGATTTGGACCTCGGAGGCCTGTCTTTATCCTTGCGACGTTTGTGAACTCCGGTAGCCGGGACCGTGTCCGACGACATTTTGTAGTTAAAGCGTCTACCGAAGTAATGAAAAGCAAAATCGTACCTTCGCTTAATTGTACGATGATCGAATCTAGCACAAAACCGACAACTAGCTATGTCGTGGTCAGGGCCCAAGCAAGGAATACAGTAAGAATGAAAATCCTTATGAGTTATTTGCTTCCCACATGAAATACAAATATTAACTTTTTCTGACATCGGAGTGGAGCAAGAAAAAAGTTTCCCCAACAGGGTACTTAGCTTTGAGTGGAGAAGAAAGTCTTCGAACCGAAGTATAAAGAAAAATTCATCAGGAGTCAGCCGACCGGCACTTGCGAACTGCTATCACCGCACGGCAAGAAAGACTGGAGAAGATGACGTCAGGGAGCATGGTTGAACAGCCGACACCAGACCCAGACTTTGGGATTCTGGCCAACCGAGGGCTGCTTGCCGGCAGGGGAGAACCCTACAGTTATGACTGCAACAGTGAAACACTATGAACATCGGGATTGCTGAGACTTTCGGAACCACATCTTCTTCTGTCCCTTTTGGTTCTTCGAGAAGGACCTCTGGGAAGCAGAGAAGCGGACTCCGACGGCAGACAATGACTTCCTGTCTTTCTCGCTCTGGACCAAAGTATCACGTACGGTCTTGCCAAAAAGGGCAGAACCATCAAACGGGGCATTAGCGAATGACGCCTTGAAGGGTTCCGCGAAATCACCGTGGCAGAGCCAGGCCTGTCACCTTAGGATGACGCCCGCTCTCCGCTAGGTCTAGCAGCCCCTTCCATAGCATGGGACAGCAGCCACAGAGGTACTGGAAATCGACCTGAGAGTGGCCATTCGGGTAGAGTACACCTGTTTGTCCTCTACCGACATGGACTCTGTGGGCGACCCAGCGTATTCTTTGATAAGATCCCGCTGGAGCCGTATGACATGTGCCATGTAGTTCAGCGACTTTATAGAGAAGGTGGCTGACGCAAACATCCGCTTCCCCAAACGGTCCATCGCCCGGGACTCCTTGTCAGGGGGATGGACCGAGGGACTCTCTTGGGCCAGTTCCCTCTTGGTGGCCGCCGCCACCAACATGGCATCTACAGGGGTTCCCTTGCTCCAATGGGACCTGTCCGAAGGCGGGCTGAGAATTCTGTCAGGCCTCTTGGGGATGGGCTCCACAGTGTCCAGCTTCCAGGCCCTGGTAGTGATCAGGTCTACCAGGGGATCGGCCGGAGGGGACACCCAAGAAGTAGATGGGGCCTGCTTCAAACGCCTCCAGGAATATGGACTCGTCTGAGGTAGGCTTTGGGGAAGACCACACCCCCCCCCAATCCTGAGCATCTCCATGATGTCTCCAAATGAGACGTCTTCGGGGGGGTGATCTTGGGGAGCCTTCCCCTTCCAAGTCCGTGTCCTCAGTCAAGGACTCGGGGGAGTCCAAGTGCCTCCTCTTGCACTTGCGCTTGTGAGGAACCTCCTCAGGGGGGCTGTCTGAGGAGGCCTCAGCAGCCACATCTTGTTCCAACAAGAGAACTATCTGGGACGTCTGAGCAGGCTGATCCGGGGGCCAGGTGATAAAAGTTGGACCCATCTGTGAGGGAGTGCAAGGTGGAGCCATAGCTAAAGCCGGGAGACTGGATTCCATCGACCGAACCCTCTCTACCACGTTGAATGCCGAAGGAGGGATGCTCCCCCTAGGATCCGAGAGCCGACCCTCCCTCGGATCCGACGGGCAGATCGGAGCCGGAGCCGAAGCCATCGGATCCGAAGGGCCAGTATGCTCCGACCTAGTCGGAGCCGAAGGCACACTGACCGCCTCAGATCCGAAGCTCAGCTCTCGGCTCCGAGAGCTAGGATCCATAGAAAAGGGACCCGACAGACTCGAGGGAACTGTCGGCGCCGAAGTACCCGAGACTACCGGCACCAACATCCCCCCGGCTCCGAAAACCCTGAACCCAGAAAGCGAGTTGGGGAAGGAGCTATTGGGGCAAAAAAGGGGGTCGAGCTCCTCCACGGAGGGGGGGGGCAGGAGCACTCCCATCTGCAGCTGGGCCTGGAGGAACCTTCTCATCATCCGGTCCAAGTCTGCATCCGTCAGGCTTCTGGTCAACCTGGAAGAGGCCACCGAGGCAGGACGGGAGTGCCGCCTCGATGACCTCGATGGAGACCGGGTCTCCTCCTCCTCCGGCCCCGGCGAAAAGCAGGGAGAACGGATCCAAGAAGGAGAAGGCCCGGCCGTCCCAGGGGGAGAGACCCGCTTAGCAGGCGGGGCCGACGCAGAGGCTTCGGCCCGCCGCTTGTGCTTCTCGTGGCGCTTCTCCCTCCTAGCTTCCCTATCCTCCTGGCCCAAAGAGGGAGGTTGAGTCCCGGCCAGAGGAAGGGAAGGGCCCGTGGATGGTGCAGCGGCAGGGACCACGGAAGGGCCGGAGGACGAAGCCGAATCTGGGGCAGGAGTCCCGCCATGATCAGCTTCGACCACCGGTCCCTGACAGCCCTGGGGTTGAACGCTGCACAAATAGTACAGCCAGAAGAAAGGTCTTCAACCCTAAGGCATAAAACACACAGAGTGTGGCCATCAGCCGGGGAAAGCTTATGGCCACACTCAGTACATTCAGAAAAAAATGCCTTAGAGGCCTCAGACATTTTAACTAAACACAAGCACTAGGCCCCAAGACCACCACACAACACACCCTAACACTCTAGATAAAAAAGCAAGGGGAGGCATAAAACCGAGGGAACACTCTAAACTAAAACTAAACTAGTTCCACACTCAAAAAAATCACTCAACTTAAGAAAAAGGAAAAGATTTTTCTCACAGAAAAGCACTGGAAACTCGAACGCTCTAGATCAAGCTGCTGTTCAAACCGCGGCAAACTAGATCGGAGGTCAGGAAGGGATGGCAGGGAGTTATGGGTAAGGGGGAGGAGCTTGGAGCTCAGATCTTAGCTGCTGGAAACTGCCGGCTCAGATCCGATATGGATCCGAAGACCCACAGGTTGATGTACAAATGAAGTTAACTACTTCAGATTGAATGGTTGGCTGTGATTGAGACTGCACAAGAAGACATGTTTCAAAAAATGGTAGAATTAAACCTTAAATTTTCTGATGTACCAATTCAACTAGAAAGAACAGACTGTATTAATTTTATGAAAGCAAAAAAAAAACTGTTAACCAACCAACTATAGATAAACACTTTATAATAATGGTTTAGGAATGAAATGGGCCTGTATGAAGCTTGATCTGATATTCTTTTACCCTCTTTAGGTATTACGGCCACTATGACTTTCTTCCAGGATGCTAGGACTACTTCTCCTCTTAAAATACTGTTAAACAAAACCTTTCAGATCTTTATCAGTTTTTTCTCTCCTAGCTTCCAAACTTCCACAGGAATACTATCTATTCCTGGGGACTTTCATGTGAATTGGTTATATATCACCATTTTTATCGCATCTCCTCTTATCCTAACTATCAGTAATTCAGCCTCATCTACCTCTAACCTTGGCATATTTAATTCTTCCATAAGCATTTTCCATTTGTACCTTTTCTTGATTTTCATATTTTTCTGCTTTACAGAGACTTTCATAACGTTTCCGAAATATTCTAGTACCTCCACAGGGTAGCTTGCTGTCTTCCTTGTTAAAGGCTCCCTAAGTTTGCCAACACCTCTTTCTACTTTCTGTTGCCCGAGTTGATATGCTAAAAAATGTTGTGCTCTGGAGCGATCATTAAAAACAGTTGCTTAACAGCAATTTTTCTAAACTCATGTATATTACCATGGTAAACCCTTATATTCTGTTTAGCATTCTGCAATTGCTCCTCCTCTTGTTCTCCGAGATTCCCTCTATTCTGCAATATTTTAACCTTTGTCAGGCCTTCTAAACAATTCTTGTTACTTCTTAAGCATATATCTCTTCCTTTTATTTCTATCCTATGTTTAAACTCCACTTTAATTTTATCCCACTCCCTAGCTGTTTTTTCGGAATTAAACAACAATCAAATAATTTCCACACCCATTCCTTAAATTCCTCTCTTTTCAATAGATACGTGGGAAAATACCAGTGTATCATTTTTATTTCATTACCCTGTGTTTTTATTTTAGTTATTACTGGCATGTGATCTGAAACAGTTATTGGATGCGTATCAAAACTTTCAATTAAATGCACATATTCCTGTGAAATATAAGTTCTGTCTGGCCTAGCCCATGTTTTTTTTTTTTTCTATCTTGGTGAATAATACGGAAATTTACTCCAAACTCCTACTACTGAATTCACATCTTCTGTACCAATATTCTCATAAATTTCAACAAAAATCTACCCTCCTTTGTTATATTTTTCTTTCTGGGTCCCCCAGGCATATCTTCCCTGCTGCAAATCAAATTCCAGTCCCCACCTATAGTTCATATTCCCTGCTGAAAAACGATTATTTCTCCCAGAATTTTCTTAAGCTCCATTATAGCAGTTTTAGGTGGAATATAAATACATACTAGTATAATCTTCTTCCCTTGCCAGAAGTCCCTTAGTACTACAAATCTACCATTATCAACTTTTTCATCTTCTATTACTACTGGAGCTCCTCTTGCAATTAATACGAGTACTGTTCTTTTACTTTGTCTCAGGTATTCCACTGAATAACCATCTTGAAAACCTTTCTTTATGAAATTCACACGTTCAGTTCTTTCCAAATGTGCCTCCTGTAGCATAGATAGTTGCATTGTATATTTTCATAGTTTCATAGTATAGTACTAGGCTATCTGCCCTGGGGCATTTGTAAGCCTAGCCATAGTGATGTGGCTTTTGCCACCCCATGAAATGGTACAAAAAATGTACAGAATAAATTTAGAATACTGTGCCTCTGTCTAGTAGTGACACAATGAAGGTCCCCTTATATAACAGAATTAGTTTACTGTGCCTCTGTCTAGCAGTGACACAGATGTGACCCCTGGAGTAAACTTACGATCTCCCATCCACTCATCAAGATTTCTCTTGAAGAGAGTCAGTGAGGGGCTCTGCCTAATACGAACTGGGATCTTGTTCCAAAGCATGGGAAGCCTCTGGGTTATGAATCTATCCCTCCAGCATGTCCTATTCATACTTGTGCCGAGGTTTAAGTAATTTTTAATGTAGTTTACTGCTCTTTTTTGTATACATCTTAATGCAGAAAGTGTCTATGTTAAAAAGTTATTATTCCCACCTTTTATGTGTAACAGCTTTTTTTGTTGAGTGTCTAGTTCCAGCTTTTGTGTTACACACATAAACTAATGTTTGGCAGGTTAATCTTTTATACATATGTTTCTTGTCATATCAATTTGAAAGAAAGAAGTATTATTTGTTTATTGCTCTTTATCAAATTGTCTCCATTTAGACATGAGAACCTGATACAGAGTTACTTTTACAAACACTCACTGATTTATGTGCTAGAGAAAAACAAGAAGTTATGTACTCACCATAACGTACGATGTATGTAGTCAATCTCACCTCACATTCTTACCTGTGGGTTCGGAGCCGAACCTCGGCTCCGACTCGGCCATACTCTAGCTCAAAGTCTTTCAATTGGCTGGGCTAGGAAGGTATCCCATGCTGCACTGCTCCCTTTTCCCAGATCTAGTTTGCTATGAGCTAGATCACTCACTCTGCACACACAACACATAGAGAAGGAAGAACATACCAACCAGAAAGGAATTTTGAAGCCATACCTAACCTCTAGGTCGTCCAGGATGGGGTAAAGAGGGGGGGTAAGTAAGAATGTGAGGCGAGATGGACTACATACATCGAACGTTATGGTGAGTACATAACTTCTTGATGTTATGTAGTCCAATCTCGCCTACATTCTTACCCAGAAGACCTGCCTCTACACACCAAATCTAACTTATAGTGAGTAACAAAGGTGTGAGAAGATGCCCATGTAGCCACAGCACAAATATCATCCATAGACGACCTGGCCTGAAAGGCTGTAGATGTAAACACAGATCGGGTAGAGTGGGCCTTCACCTGAAATGGTAAATCCCTGCCACCTGAAGCATAAATGAAAGAAATACAACTGGAGATCCATCTAGACAAGGTGACTTTGGAAACAGGAGACCCAATCCGGTTTTCTGAAAATGAGACAAACAACTGATCCGATTTTCTAAGATCCTTCGTTCTATGTAAATAGAATCGTAATTGTCTGTGCACATCCAGATGATGAAATTTAAGCTCTGCCTTGTTTGAGAACTCTGGGAAGAATACAGGTAGTTCAATGAATTGGTTAAGATTACTAACTGAGACCACTTTCAGTAGAAAGGACGGGTTTGGTCTGAGAGAAACTCTGCCCTTGTGAAAAATAAAGTAAGGTGGTCTGACTGATAAAGCTTGAAGCTCCGAGACGCATCTGGCTGAGGTGATGGCTACCAAAAAGATGGTCTTCCAAGTCAAACATTTTAAGTCACAAGTGGCTGCAGGCTCAAAGGGGGGCAAAGTGAGACATTGTAGAACAAAATTTAAATCCCAAGGCATAACTGGGTCAAAGACTGGAGGTCAAAGCAGCATAGTGCCCTTCAGGAATGCCTTACAAAGTCTATGTGCCATGAGACTAGGCTTATCAGCGATGTGAAAGTTGGAAATAGCCGCCAAGTGGACCTTAATAGTTGTGGCTGCTGATCCCTGGTTGAAAAGCATGGAGAGAAATTCCAGGACTGACTAAATTGGAGCTGTATAAGGATCAATTTGTCTTGCCTGTGCCCATATGGAAAATCTTTTCCACTTACTGGAATAGATTTTTCTGGTGGAAGGCTTATGGGAGGAAGACAGAATATAAACCACTTCCGGTGAAAAATGATAAAGCCTGACTAATGATGGAAGTGGAGAAACCAGGCTGTCAACTGGAGGGTCTGAAGAGAGGGATAGAGCTGCCCCAACATATGAGTCAGCAGATCTGGTTGTGGGTCCAGAATCCAGGGAGCGTCCATGAGGTAGGGATGGAGAAAGGGGAACCAAATTTGATGGGGCCAGTATGGCGCAATCAGAATCATTTTGCTTCCCAAAGATTGAGCTTTCTGAATAACCTTTGTCAGCAGAGGAACAGGAGGGAAGGCATACAGTAGACCGGAAGGCCAATCGTGAACTAGAGCATCCCTGGGTGACTCCCCCTGAAGGGGGATAAGGGTGAAGTAGCTGCTGCATTTGGTATTGAGCGGGCTGGCAAATAGGTCGAAGCAAGGCTGACCCCACCTGTGGAAAATCTGCTCCGCAACCTGACTGTTCAGGGACCACTCGTGAGGCATCAGAATAGCTCTGCTCAACCTATCAGCAATCACATTGGACTTCCCCGGAATTTGCTTTGCTACAAGAAAACGTTGGGAAGCCACTGCCCACTGCCACACTTGCATGGCCTCTCTGCAAAGGGAGTACGACTTGGTTCCTCCCTGTTTGTTTAGATACCATACCACCGACATATTGTCTGAGTGGATCGCAATTGTCCTGAGAGGAAGAAAGCTCTGAAGTGCTTGCAACGTTAGTAGCACTGCTGTCATCTCCAGGACATTGATATGCAGATGCATTTAGTGTTCCTGCCACATGCCTTGGACTGTCCTGCCTAGATAATGCCTCCCCACCCCATCTGGGAGGCATCCGTGGTCAGTGTGGCAACCGGAGGGGACGGTACGAAGGGTTTTTCCTCATTGAGGTTGCTGGTGTGAAGCCACCAGTGAAGATTCTGCTGGCACCGGTCTGTGATTATTATAAGATGAGAAAGCGGAAGATGTTGTAGAGACCACTGGGCGAAGAGTAGCCACTGAAGGAGCCTTATGTGCAGCCTAACCAGAGGAATCAGCATGATTGTTTGAGGACCAAATCTTGCCTTCACTCTTCTCAGAGGGAGCAATGCATACACCTGTTGTTGAAAACTTTGAATCCTTTTTTGAGGTAAAAATGCCCTCATGAGCACGGTGTCTAACTTGGCACCTATAAAGGTGGCACGCTGCGAGGGCAACAAGGCAGACTTTTCCCAGTTTAGAGTGATGCCCAGTTGTTGACAAAGTTTGATAGTGGCATCTCTGGTTTGTAGTAGTAGATGCCTGATGGTGGCAGAAAGGAGCCACTCGTCCATGTACGGAAACACTTGGAATCCCTACCGTCTCAAGTGAGCCGTCACCACTGCCATACATTTGGTGAACACCCTGGGGGCTGTGGTGAAACCAAAGGGCAGGGCGTGAAATTGAAAATGACTGGCTCCCAGCCGGAAGCGTAGATGACTTCTGGATGCCCTGTCCATCTTTATATGGTAGTAAGCAACCTTGAGGTCGATGGAGCACATCCACACTTCTTTTCACAACAATGGGAGAACAGATTGCAACGTGACCATTCGGAACTTGGACTTCTTCACATGGGTGTTCAATCGGCTGAGATCCAAAATGGGTCTCAGGTCCCCTGTCCTTTTCGGCACCAAAAAGGATCTGGAGTAAGTCCCTAATCCGATCTGGTCTGAGGGGACATGTTGGATGGCTCCTTTTTCTAGCAGCTTTAAAACCTCTGAAGCTGTGGAATCCCTTTGATTGGGTGGAACATCTGGGATTTTTTTGATTGGAGGGTAGTTCAAGAGAAGGGAATGTGATAACCTCCGGAAACTATTTTTAATACCCATTGGTCCTGGGTGATACCTTGCCAGACCTCTGGGTATAGTGAAATGCGACCCCCGACTGGCTCCGGAAACACAGTCGGGCCTTCCATCAGGCGCTGGTAGGTAGAACCACGAAAGGAATCGCGGTCTCCCTGGTTACGCAGGACTCCTCTGCCCCTAGGGTGACATCTACCTGAATTACCACCCCCTCCCCCTGCCTCTGGAGGGGGGACTCACCTTGTGCATCATGAAAAAACCTCTGCGATTTTTGGAACCACATTTTCCCACTCCTCTGGGTCTTGGGATAAGACCTAGAAGGAAGGGAAAAACGGACTCCCACAGCAGACAGAGTTTTTCCCTCTTGCTCACACCTGGTGAGAGTGTCTTTCACCTTGGTTCCGAATAAGGAGGAAGCATCAAATGGGCGTTGGTGAATGTAGACTTGAAGGCCTCCACGAAATTACAGAGGCGCATCCAGCTGTGTCTCCTAAGAGCAACTCCCGAACTTACTGCCCTACCCACTCCTTCGGCTGTGTAAGGGATGAGCCTCATGGAGGAGTTAGCAATAGAGTTGAGGGTAGACATCTCAGCGTTGACCTTCTGAGCCACCGCATCAGAAAAGTTACCCTGCAGAGCATCTCCAAGCTCTTTCAGGAGATCTCTTTGGAGCCATGTAAAATGTGATAAGTAATTCAGTGACCGCAGAGTAAAGGTCACTGAAGAAAACATAC
This sequence comes from Protopterus annectens, assembly GCF_019279795.1. NCBI lineage: Eukaryota > Metazoa > Chordata > Ceratodontiformes > Protopteridae > Protopterus > Protopterus annectens. The sequence continues at coordinate 708,715,209 of NC_056728.1, forward strand.
GCTTCCCATACCGGTCCATGGTCCTAGACTCCTTGTTAGGGGGATGGATGGTAGACGAAGTCTCAGCCAGTTCCTTCTTGGTGGCCACTGCCACCACCATGGCATCTACAGTAACTCCCTTGGATATAAACTCTTTGTCAGAGGGGTGGACAAGAATTTGTTGGGTCTCCTGGGGACTGGTTCCACAGAGTCAGGGGTTTCCCACACCCTTCGACAAACCAGATCCAGAAGCTTGTCGAAGGGTGGAGACACTCAGGAGGCGGAGGGCTGAGCCCCAAAGGCCTTCAGGAACACCGACTCCTCCTCGGAGGGAGCCTTGGAGGGCCAGTCACCTCTCTGCTTCAAAATCTCTAGGATATCAGAGAAGGAGATATCCTCAGAGGATGACTTGGGGGACCCCTCCGATTCCTTGAGGTCGGTGTCTGACGTGAGGAACTATCTTGGGAGTCGATGTGCTTCCTCTTGCACATTCTTTTTCTAGGTGGCTCCTCAGGCAAAAACTATGACCGGCCCTCAGAAATATGGGGACCAGTCATGGGGGTATCCTGAGGCCTTGGGTCTCCGCTGTTGAAAGATAGAGGGCGATCAGAGACCCACACCGGAGCTGGAGGGGACAGAGTGGCAGTGCCGAATGATGCTGCTGAGGACCTGGCCAGCATTCTCTGCATGACCTCGAAAGCTGCCCCCCCCCCGGGTCCAAAAATCGACCAGCAGTGGAAGACCTCGGAGCAGAAGGAACCAGGTTTGAAGCCAAAGCAGGAGTCAGATTCCCCCACGCTGAAGCACCAAGGGGGAGGCTAGGAGCCGAAAAGTGTCCTGAGGCCTCTCCCTCGGGTCTGACCGAGGAACCATGAGTCCTGAACCCCATGGACGGAGCAGACGCAGTCAGAGCAGAGGCCGGAGCTGATAAGCCAGGATGGGCTATCGGAGCCGACCTAGGGACATCAGATGGCGCTGAACACTCCAGCTCCGAAAGTTGATATTCACTCGAAAGAAGTATTGACGCTGGCTGGGTGACGGGCTCCGGTGCCGACTGGGCTGGAGCCGAAAACAATTTAGCCAGTACCGGTGATTGGAGCAGTCTCTGTACCACTATCGACATCCACATCCGAAAGAGTCCTGGAGGACCTAGAAGATAAGGAAGGAGATCTAGACCTCCTCTCCGAAGGAGACCTGCGAGGAGGAGAGACCAGCCTAAAAATTGGAGACCGGATCTGAACTAGCACCTCTGCAACCGGCTCTGAGGGACTTGGAGCTGAAGCAAACTCCGTCGATGCACTAGCTTCCTTCAGCACACAAGACAGTGGAGCCGAGGATGCCACAGATTTTTCTATTTTCTCCAGAGGCTCCGAGGATACTGATGGAGCCAGAGATCACTTTTTTGTCTTGGAACTTTTACTCTTAGAGGGAGAAGACTTGAAGCTAGAAGCCCTCTCCAAATCCTCCTCGAAGGAGGGTTTCAGAAGTCCTTTCAAAATTAGTTTGTTCTTCCTCTCCTGAAGAACACGCAGGCTAAATGCATAGCAAAATGTACAAGATTCCTGAAGGTGAATCGCCCCCAGACGATAAACACACACAGAGTGCCCATCAGTGATTGACATTTTATAACCACATTTAGTACATTTCTTAAAGCCCGAGGGCTTATGCTTTTTTGTATCCTTAGACATAGTTAGGAACTGAAAGGCCACCAACCGTTAATACGGACCAACCATTAAAGTAGAAACCACAAGCACGGGAAATAAATAAAAACAACAGACACCACAAAAAAGACCTCTAACTTAAGCAGTCTCAACAGGACAACATGGAAAGGACTAGGTCCTCTAACTTAAATGGCCCTAGCCCGAGGGATAGGTACCTACTAACAAGAAAAAAACAGAACAGAGACGGACTAGGTCCTCTAACTGAAACGGGCCTAGCTCATTGGGAAACAGCTAGCGGGACACCACAAAAACACAAGACAACCGTACACAAGGTTAACAAACTAGTAGACACACATACACACAGTTATGAAAATAGCTTTTGAAGCAAGAATATTACAATAAAAGACCAAAAGTTATACTTAGCCACAGCCAAGAGCGAGACCACATCTGAGCTATACGAGCGGCAAACGAGATCTGGGAAAAGGGAGCAGTGCAGCATGGGATACCTTCTTAGCCCAGCCAATTGAAAGACTTTGAGCTAGAGTATGGCCGAGTTGGAGCGGAGGTTCGGCTCCGAACCCACGAGTAAGAATGTAGAAGAGATTGGACTACATAACATCTTATTATGATCAATGTTCATTTATTTATTGGCTTTCTCTTAAAACTCATTACTAGATCAAGCCAAGGGCATTAATCCAGTCATTACTGTATGCAACAGTAAGAAAAAGCACAACTCTTTTTCTTGTATCATGCCATTTTAACAAGACTTTGCTTCCTTTTTTTACATTGCTGTGCACATATTTCTTAAAACTGAACAAGGAGAAATAGAAACAGAATAGAAATAGGAGAACTATACTGTTTACTTCAGTATCCCCATCATACCTCTCAACTGTACAGATTTTTGTAGACTGCCCAGATTTCTGCCTCATATTTTTGCTCTGATACTCTTAAAATTTTGGTTTACTGGTAAATCATTGAGGACTGAAGTCAGGAAATAATGACAGATGTTTGAGTTACAGACTTCATACTCTTCAGAAAATTCATGTTAATGCAAAACCTGTTATTCTATCAACTTTCTTTGTAAGAGGAATATTTAAAAATTGTCCCTATTTTTGGGCCATTGTCCCCGCATTATATACGGCTTTGTCCAGATTTCTTTGTCTTAGAGGTTGAGAGGTATGATTCCACATTACACTCGAAAAAAATGAGAACTTTACTTTATAGTATGCAGGTATGCATTATAACAATACTACTGTTAAGAACAACATTTTGTTTTACTTACAGTTAACTCTTTCCTTCCTCTTACCCCTCCTAAATGTTCTTCCAAACATTAATGGCATGCAGTAGGGCATATGCTTTAGAGTCCACTACAAGTTTAGCAAAGTAAAAAAAAAGTCCAATATTTCCAGGTGTTCTTGTTCAGTCTTGTTTCATAAATATAAGCAATGCTTTGAAATCCTCAATTTATTTGTCAGTTCCGGAATTGATGGTTTAATTCCTATTGATTTCCATTTCACAAATACAGTCTCTGCTTCATTTCTAACATACTTCTGGTTCTTCTATTCAACTTTTGTGCATCTTTCTGTCTCACAAGCATTTTCCATTAAAACAATGGAAAAGGTTTCACTAGCACAGTCTCACTGTAGTCTACTACCAGACTAACAAGAAGCAGAATCTCCATCTGTTTCATAGCTCTTATTTGTTGGATAAACTTGTGTATTTCCTCCTTAGCATGCTGTGCATCAAAAAATGATTTTGTCCCTCCAGGAAAGGATATTCTAAACATAGCTGGGTATAGCAGCTTGAATCAGATACTTGCTTCTTGACATTCTATGATTACTAGAATAAATTTATTACTCTTCTACCTGGTGTATAGTGAGTAATAATTTAACACAAAACACTCTGTCTCCAACTTTTAGTACTTTGTCCTTCTGCCACAGTTTTGTCAGAATCAAATCCTTCTACTGGTAGGATTGCATCTTTACTATTAAAGGTTGCTTTCTTATGGCCAGGTTTGGAGCATACACATGAAGTGCCCTTTCAAATAACTCCTGCTGGAGAATATCAGTTGCTTATTTGAGATTTCATAAAATCAATACAGTATTTTCCTTCCAGCTTCTCTGGTACAGCTGAGAATCTCATGTTTTCCCTATGTGCTCTGTCCTCTAATTCTATTGTTTTTTTAAACATCTCTTTTTTGAGCAGTCACATATTCAGCTAGCCTTTTCTTCATCTGGACCTCTGATTTTTGCAGTTTTATCACCTCGTCTGAATATCTGTTTAAAGCTTATTCCATTTTTCCAGCCTTTTATTATTTCAGTTGATATACTCCTTCAGTGTTTTGTTTATTTTAATCAGCTTTGACTACATTTGACATATTTTCCTCTAGGTTACTAGAAGTCATGTCTTGCACCAAAGCTGGAGCTTGCACTGCCATTTTTTTTTTTTTTTGCTGGCATCCAGGCAGTGCATTCACTAACCAGTTACTAAAATTTACCCCAAAATACAAGTTTACTGGCTCTCTCTTCTGAGTTTTTGCTTTCACACTTGGAGAGCTATAATATAGTTCTTACTCAATATGTAGACAGCATAGAAGTCCACTCTGGTACAGTTTTTAGTAGAACTTAGAATAGAAGCTGCTGTTAAAAAGAGATAAATTAGTAGAACACACAAAATATTGCATGATAACTATAGGAATCAATCAGATGAGGTTATAAAGGCTTAGGAAGACAGACTAGATATGCAATTCACAAAGAAACGATAGGAAGGTATGTATGGCTCCCAAATATGCAACAAAGTCTAGAAGATTGTGGATCTTTGCTTGGAAATGTTTGCATAGATATTTTTCTGCCCCAAAAAGACTCCAAAGAAATTTTTCACAGGTAGATTGTAGATGTCGGTGGTGTGATGGAGAAGAAAGAGGTATTGAGAACATTTTTGGGAGTGTAATGCATTGGCAGACTTCATAAAATTTCCTGCAGGCTACGCTGTCAGAAATACTGGGTAAGCAAATTACATTAAGTAAGGAAATGATTTTTTTAACTGTAATACACATTCAGAACTGCCTAGACAAAAGTAAGGCCTTGCTGAGTTTAATTCTGCTGGCTTCCAAAAAAAAGCCATTGCTAGAAAATGATAAAGTCTAAGCCAACCATGCCAGAAGTACTGAATATAGTAACAGAAATAAAAGAACTGGAAGTGGGATCTTTACAAAAGGGTAGGAACAAATTGTGGGAACACCACAAGAAGAATAATGTTTTGGAGGAGGAACAAGGTTTAAGGGAAGGTAGAAACTGAATGAGCTATGTAATGTTTGAATGACAATCATTGTACAGACAATTATATGTGCGGTATAATATTTGCAACTCAATATAGGTCAATATGGTTTGTTTTAATTTAAATAAATGCATGATTGCCTATGTCATACTTGAAAATTCAATAAAGATGTTTCTTGTTTAGAAGAAGAATACATCAGGTCATAAGAATCCGATTAGTCAACAATCAGTGAGTCAAGATGGACGTTATGACAGCAGAAGAAGAGATGTGGCTGGCATAGTCCAATTACTTCCACAGCCAGCTGCCAACCAAGTCAGCAATTGACACAGAAATAACTATGCGGCTGTGCAAGCCATAAACTATCAAGAAGGACCTGGTGCAGGGTAGAGAAAGTTATCTTTTGTGCGCATTGTTGGAATGACATTCGCAGTTGGTCATACAGGATAAAATCTATAACAGTCACCACTTTTATGTTCTCCTTTGAGGTGCCCACATGTAAGGAGCATGCTACTATCTTGACAGGTGAGAGGAAGGGTGAGTTAGATATCAAAGAAACTCATTTTTGGGGGGCTTTGTTAAAAAAAGAGAGGTCAAAAAAAGGGAACTTTTTGGGCAATTTAAACTGAATGCCCAAGTCTCGCCGAGTGTTAATGATAATGTGTCCACTTTGCCTATTCTAAAACCTAAAGCCAGGAGTTAGAGGGCATCTGGATTCAGCTTAGACACATAATTAAAAAGAAGTTTTCCAAGTGGGTAACTTCAAGGAATTATTTTGTGGATTTATGGCAGTCGGATCATTGTTATACATTTTTAAAACTTGGTATGATGCCTTTCAGTACTGGAAACGGGAGGGGGGACAAACACCATAACGTTCTGAGGTTGCTACTTTATCTAATTTTTATCCAAAATTGGCTGTTATAAAACAAACACTGTTTTTAAAAGTTACAGTATATTTGAATATATTGTATTTTTAACAGTTTCAACATCATTACTGTAGAATACTTTGTAACTAGTACCACAGGAAATTGCTAATAATGTTAGTTGCTTTTCTGTGACATGAATTAGCCCTTTAAAAGTTACAAGAAAATGTCTAAAGCAAAACTGCTGTACAATACTATGCATTCAAATATATTATATTTTTTCCAAGTTTTAAACACTACTGTTTTAGATATTTTTGTATTTAAGTATCACAGGAAATGTTAATAATGTTAGTTGCCTTTTTAACATAACCTATCCCTTTAAAAGAATACTAAAACACGACCACCAGCAGCAGGACAGTTCCAAAAAAACAAAATTTAATCCACAGAGACAGCAAGAAACAATAATGTAAGCGCTCTCGTCTTGCTTCTATGAGCAAGACTTCTTCAGACAACTAGAGATTGTGCAAGATGCATCTATTTAAAGTGTCACACGCTAAAATCAATTAACCTCTAAAAGCAAAAGCAGCAGAATATTTAAAAACATTTGAATATAAATACTGAGTAAATAAATATGTATTAAATATGCAATAAAACTACAATAAAATTAACCAAGTGTAAACATACTGAGAATGACCTTGCAAAAATGTAGATGTTTTAAAAAAACTATACAAGTTATTATTTAATATGCCAAACATCTGCAAGTCGTTTTAAAAAGCACATGCTAGGAGTCTAAACCTAACATTAACTAAACTGTCAAGTGAATACCAATGTTAAATACAAATACTAATACAAATAACCATAATAAATAAATATGTATAAATATGAAAAAGTATTTCCACTACACCCCAGATTACATAGAGTAAAGAATATTTGTTAAGAACTATAGCTGAAAAAAATTGTAGAAACAATGTACACAGGATACAATTAATCACCTCTGCAAAAGTTTTAATACACAAGCCAAGGAACACAAATCATTTAATCCTGGTAAATTGTAGGCATTCAGTTGTATTTGCCATATTAATTCACACATTTCTAGCTTAAGGGAAAGGGGTCCCCCTCTGGGATCTTGATCAATTTGGTTCTCCAGTTTCACCTTATTAATACTATAAAGAATGCACTGGCGAAGCACGTGCATGAACACCCTTAGCACAGTTTTAAGTTCAGGGTGATGGACCAAAATGATCAAGATCCCAGAGGGGGACCCCTTTCATTTAGTTCATACAAAAACCCACTCTGCCACCACAGGCCATCAATTCCATGGGTATACCCTAGGATTTGGATTTTACAAAAATGTTAGAAGCTAGATTTGACTGAGACCCTGAACAAGTTCAGAACAGATTAACAGCAGCTGAAGTCCAAACAGAGGAACACTTCTCTTACTTGAATGAGCGCAAGACTACTTTGAAATGATTGTACTTTGACATTATTCTAAGAAACGTAAAACTGTCGGCCCAGAGATTAAGAATGCAAAAGGTAGAAAGATTTATTTCAAAGCAGAGAGATCCATTTTCAGGTAAACTTGAAACTAAACTGCAGAAAATATTGGAAATTAAAAATGAATACTATTAAATGTTAATCAAAGGGGAGGAAAGCTCTTTGGAAATTTTAAAGAGGGCAGATATGCTGCTGGCACAGTTAATTTTAATTCTCAGGAGAAGCATACATTAATGGCAAAATAAAAGAAATCTCCTTAGTAATTAACCATCTGCTAACAGGCAAATCTACAGGTATGGATGGAAAATGAAAACTAGAGGGCAACAAAACTGCAGATTTGTGGTACAAACATTTTACCTCTTGTAAGGAGGTAAAATAACGGAATCATGGTCCCTGCAGACCCCAGGGCTTATAGAAGCATTTATGTTCTACGCCATGACTATGAAATATTCATGTCCATCTTAGAGAAAACTTTGCACAAATTCTCCCAGGAATTATTGACAATATCGTCTTTTGAAGGTAGACAGATTTTTGACCATATTAAAACCCTTTTGATTCAGAAACCAGCAGAATTACAAAAAATATTAAAATACTTTTGATTAAGAAACGGACAGAATTACAAAACTTTCCTGTTATAATGATAGGCTTGGATGCTGCAAAAACATTTGCCAAGTGGATATGGAATTCCTTAGATAAGCGTTAAACATACTAGACTTACCCAGAGAGTACACAGAACTCATAATAAAATATAACTCAGTGGAAGAATACATTAGAATGGCCAATGTTGCATCAAAAAATAAATAAATTGACAACGGGTACTAAACAGGGCTGCCCTCTTTCCCCTGTTTTATTTGCTCTTTAATTTAGAACTGCCTGCTGCCAAAATTAGGGACTTTTACGTACAGGAAGTTGACCGATATGAACAAAGAAAATATATCCTTATTTGCAGCTTATGTCATGTTAAATTTAACTTGCGCCTTAAAAGAGATATCCCAATTTTTTTGGGATTTAAAAAAATAACAGTATCGTGAAGGCGACAAAATAAATGAAAATAAAACTAAGACAATAATGATAAGCTTCATATCATCCTACAAAATGATTCAAACCTACCTAGTCCTATGGGGGCATGAAAGGATGAAGTACTTGGGGATCTGGTTAAAAAGATATTACTCAAGCAGCTACAAATATGTGGCAAGAAACCATGCAAAAGACAGTAAACAAAATAAAGAAGTAGAAACTTTTCAATATGGACAATGAAAGTAAAATATAAGCCATTAAAATATTTCTGGTACCCTGCATACTATATGCGAGTCAGGCTTACCTCTTTCAGCCTAATACTAAAATGTGAGACTTAAACAGGGAGATTAGATTTTTGGGAAGGTAAAAAAAACAAGACTACAATGGGAAAGGTTTTCTCAGCTGAACAGGGAGGCCTCAAAATTCTGAACCTTAAGAGCTACTGGTTAGCTAATCACTTCAGGTTAGTACATTCATTGCCAAACAGAATGTATGCACCTAAATGAAATCTGATGAAATTCAGTCTGATCTAACACGAGAGGACTAGAGGGTGGGTTGTTTTGGTCCCGATTATATAAAGACAAAGTAGGGAATTGTTCTGAAAGATATAGTGCACATTCCCTGGTGTGCATCCTAAAGCAGCTAAAGCAATTACATGGATACATGATACTGGTCCAAATGGGTATGCTCAGAGTAAAAAGGAGAGAAATTGGAACTAAAATTCAGCAGTGACAAAGTGAAGATTACTCCAGAAGGAACCTGGACAGTGGAAGCAACTAATAAAATATGAAGTATTAACTAACTGGGAGGTAGCCAAGGGGAAGTTTAATCTGGCAGACAGAGACAATCTAGTTTGGCATGAGGTTGGTACTGGAGTACAGGTGCTCCCGAAAAGATGAAAGACAGAGGTCATTACACAGTGGTGATAAACTTAATAATTGAAGCAAGATCAGAAGAGGCTACAAAAGACAAAGATGTTATATAGAGCAACATAGGACCCTGACAAATGACTATTTGGGCTTGGCAGACAAATTAAAAGCTTGGAATAACAGATTAGATACACCATTCACAAAAGAGCAATGCAGGAAGTATGTCTGGCTCCAAAATATGCTGTTAAATCAAGGAAATTTACAATCTTAGCAAGGAAATGCCTGCATAGGTACTTTACACATGTAGTAAGTTAAAAAAATGTTTCCAGCCCTAGAAGAAAGCTGTTGGAGATGTATTCCAGGAGTTAGGGGAAGTTGGGACCATATTTTTCTGAGTGTCAAAAATATAAAAACTAAAAGTATCGGAATTTTAAAGATAATTTGAGGGTGATATGATATTAACCAGAGAAATGATGCATCTAAGTTGGTCCCTGGTTTGAAGCAAACAGAGACATTATCAAGTACTAGTGACACTGCTTTTATTAAAAAAAACAAAAGAAGAACAAAATAAAAATGGGATTCTGGATGTGATAAATGATTAAAAGCAACTAGAACAGACAACAAAGACAGTAATAATAAGTGGTCTTTATGGGATTACTATCTACAACATATGGATAATCCAGAGTCAGTGCAATTCGACTAGTCTATATCGCATATTGTAGAATAGAAATGTAAACCTCTAGACAGTTTAGGGTAACAACTAAGTGGGACCACTGTTGTATGTAGATGGTTGTTTCTGATAGAAAATCTAACAAAATATTCTGTTATTAAAGAAGGAATAAATCAAGCACAGGCAACGCATGTAAGTTTATTTGCTCAATATGTTGTAGCAGATTAAAAAATATTATATACGATTTAGCAGGTTACATTCACATGGTCTGTCACTTTATCTAATCAAAGGTGGTATAAAGAAAGGATCTAATCACAGTTGATCTAATGATATAATGTTTATTTTACTAGTTGTAACACTGATAATATTGAAAGTTTATGATTTCTGATCAATGGTTTTAGTTATATTATAGATTTATAAGTAATATTACAGTTTGCATAATGGCAGTGTGCTGGATTCTGAGAGCTGGTGGTGCACTTCCAGGGTTTTTTTCTCTTTCTTCCACTACAGTGCGATTGTGGAGTTGTTAAAAATAATTTAGGGGGAGTGGGGGTACAGGGGGGCTTGCACCCCCTGCAAAAACATTTTTTCTTAATGTTTTTTGAGTTATTCCGTGTTAGATAAAGATATGCTTATATCAGTTGTGTTTAGATATGTTGAGTTTAGGTCAAATGACACAGATTCCTTTAAGCATATACCTCATGATGGGAGGGTTAGTATACAATTTTGTAACACAGTATGTTTTAATGAGTTTGGTTAACTGTGACTGATGGTGTAAGAATATTTAAGATGGTTTTGTAAACTCAAGGCTTGGGATGATCCAGATAACCAGGATTTGATTAGTAAAGTCTGGGTGCTGTAGGATTTAGCCTGGGGATCGTAGAAGTGTTACAATTGTTGGCATGGCCACCTTGGGGGAAGGGGCTGCACTTGACTCCCCTGATGTCCAGATAACCACATTTGTACCAGAAGATTCATGCATGACAGGGTTACTATGTGTAGTAGCATACAAGTCATAGCAGCAGGAGGAAAGGCTTATTAGATGCGGCACACCCTCACTCATAACACCACACACGCTATGCCCTACTCTTACCTCTGTGGAGAATGACTGGGCATATTAGTTTGCAACCAGATCACACAATAAATGAGCTGTAGATCTCCTACTGGAGTTTAGGAATTAATGCACTATCTCTCACTTCATAGGGAATCAAATGGGCCACGATAGTCCAGTTGAGATAAAAATTTATAAATAAACTCATTACAATACAAATATAAAAACTCTGGGAAGTGAATTTACCACTTTGCCCAAAATCTGACAACAAGAGTCCAAAGACCCATACTTCACAGTTTTCCTGCACAGTTTCAGTAACACTCTCAGACATCTACTGTACTCCCAACACAAAGTGAGAGTGTAGAGGCTACTTGGAATTGGTTCCATTTATGAATTACTACACAGATAATTTTGTGGAGCTCAAAGAATTAGTGTACGTCTATGACATATGCCTTTTCTAATTGCAAAGTAACCATGTAGATATTAGTGGAACACTAAGTGAAGTACATAAGTCAGTCTCACATATACTAAAACTTATACTGTCCACTTTGATAACAGTTTAAAATGTTTATTTCATCCACAGCAAAACGGGAATGAAACTACAGAATTCAGATTCTGCTGTGTACCAAGTGGGAATATTTGCTCAGATTAATATTGGCAAGTCTCTTGCTCACAGTACATACATACACACAAACAGCTAATATATATAAAGGAAAACAGGGCCTTGTCTCCCCCATCCCTTTTTTATATCAGAACCATGAACAACAGAGAAGACAATGACTTAGTAACCATTTGAAATGTCAGGACCCGCTAGAGTGAGTCCCAAAATATTATGAAAGAACAGACACATATACGAAGTCCAAGATATCATTTCTCAGAATATTCCCTTTTCTCCAAGTTTAGCACTCTCAGAGTTGGTATTTATAAGTTTGGTGGGGGTGCAGGGGACCCTCCCCCTTGCAAAAACTAGTTTAAAGGAGAAGAGCAATTTTTGAAATTCACTCTTTTGTGTTTTTGGAATATTTCAGCTTGTTGGTGCTTGGCACTTCAACTGACATTTCACTAGGGAGTCCAACGATTCCCCAGTGGAAAATGTTCTTTTCATTTAAGCATAGTTGCTATTTTTATTCTTTTTGTACAACTCTTCAAAGCACTTATTTTTTTTTCTCAGTATACATTTTAGGACTTCTAGAAACTACCAACATTAATGTCAACAGAGCTATCCATTTTCAGCACAAATGCATTTTTTTATCCGCTCAAGGATCCACTCTTCTATGGCTAATGGCTAAACTTTCAGAATACATTAAGTAAACCTACATTGTTGTTGCTTTTTCCTTACCCATAAGGCATCAGAATAACATCCACCATGAAATCCAACAGTTGCTGCACAATCTTTGGTTTCTCTGTGAGATTAAAGGGGCAAACAGGTTTCATCTGTTCTATACGATATTTTATGTGAAACAAAGTTGGTATGAGGAGATGCATCAGGCTGGAAAACAAATATCCATATCAGTAAATTAAGTCAGATTTAAAGACCAAAATTTCTAACTGCAATAAACATTTCCAGATTTTTTCATCTCCTTCATTCAACCAAACCGTTCACAGATAAGCACTGGTCTCACATGCATAATAACAATCTGCAATCACATCACTCAACATGCTTTTCTGCTATGCACTGCAATGTTCATTGTATTAATGGATACACACTCTCTACAAGAGAGATGGAAAAACACATTATAAAAAAAACATTTATACAAGTCAAACTAGATTAAAAAAAAATCATCAACAAAATAATAGGCAACTTTTCTCTAACAAGTGGCATCATAACAGCCAACAGCGTAACGACTCAGGTTAAGGAAAACAAATTTCAATCATCTGCTTGATGGAATTTAATGTTTACTAAGAATTTTGAACTATAAAACAAAAAAGTTTCTCCTATGGAAGGATAAAATGTTCAGTTAACATACAGTTAGACTAGTTAAAAACAGAACACAGTTCAAACTTATCCTGGCTACTAATACTGGACATCATAAAAGATACTACAACAAATACATGTTTAACATTCTCATTTCCAGATATATTTACAATATTTTGTCATCTGTGATTATTAAAAAGGCGTGAGGTCATGGTAGCAATGATGCAACACTACTTCTTCTTTCTTTCGGCTTTTCCCGGTTAGGGGTCGCCACAGCGGAACTCCGGTCTGCTAATGATTGGCAGTAGATTTTTACGTGCTGGCTTGCCGGGCCTAACACACAAACTGCAACGAAGGAACGCCCATTCACACATGTCGACACACAGAAGACGCTCTGAGAATCGAACGTGCAAGGTCTAACTGTGAGGCGACAACGCTACCGCAGCACCATGTACTACATTTCCTTAATTCAGCTTAACCTCGGCCTCAAGTTTCTCTTTACAACTGGCTGACTGATAAGTATCTTAGAAAAATACAGGCCAACACAGTATTTCTGCTTTTCTCCACGAGACCTCTTCTACTCTCTTTTTATGATTCTGTTATACATACACAGGTTATAAATGAAAATGATTCCTTTTGATCAACTGACTTAGAAGAGGTGTGATAAATAAAAAATGAAAGTTGTACATTTGCCATAATGTTAAACCTTCATGACACATGTCCATCCACTTAAAACACTAGACTGGTTATTGCAGGCAGCATTCACTTAGCATCTTCATGCTTTCCCAAACCTCAAGCTCCTTCTCTTGCTCCCACAGTGGATCTTGCTTTTCTCGGTTCTTCAGATACAGTTTCCATAAGGCTTGATAACATTCAAAAATAACGTACAACTATGCCTTTCTACCAGTTTTAAACCTGACCCCTTAACAGTCTCATATGGTTGACTACACTTTGGAGTGGTAAAGTAAACAGGAGAGGGAAGGAGGGGAGGGGTGGCAGAAATGGATGAATGTGGATCATGAAAATCTATTATTATTATAAGTACATAACTCTCATATCTTACATGATCCAGTCCCATCCACTTCAGGCACTAGGACAAACCCCATCTTGGGTGGCATCATGACAGTGTGTCATGAAGATGGTGGCCCCAAAGGAAGACCTAGATCTTCAGATTACATACAACTTATAGTAACTTGCAAAAATGTGCAGTTACCCCAGGTTGTAGCAGCACATACATCATCCACTGGCAAATTTAAGAAAAAGGCTAAAGACATAGCCATGCAGGTTTATATGGTAGTGCTCCGTTACTAGCAAAACAAAAGTAAGAAATGCAGTCCAACAGTCACGTGTCCAAGGTAACTCTGGAAACGTTTGGCCTAGCTTACATCTAGCAAAAAGATATAAAAAAGCTACTAATCCTTTCTAAGATTTGTGTTTTTGTGAAACTACAAAAATAGTTGAGTATGAACATCTAGACAATACAAGTCACCTTTTTTTAAACATTCAGGAAGAACACTGTTAAATAATAAACTGGTTAACTTACTTTGGGCATGAAAGCTGGGTTAGTTCTGAACATAACCCTATACTTGTGACAGATTAAATATGAAAGACAACAAAACAGGACCTGTAGTTCTGAAGCCTTACAAGCTGATATTACTGCATCTGGGAACAAGATCTTCTATGGCAAATACTTTGTGCCACTGGCTTGAAGGGAGTGTGTGCATTAGGTTCTCTGAATCAATTCTGAGGTCTCACAAGGGATCTAGGAACTTAAATGCTAGTCACAGTAACATGGCGCCCCTTAGAAAGGCTTTTCACACTTTGAGATACTAAGAGTATGGGGTTAAATTTTTGGTGAAGGTACAAGATGGCTGCCAAATGTACACTCAATTCAAAAACTAGACCCCTTGCTGGAGATCAGCTACAAACCTAAACTGTGGAATGGGTGTACTGAAAGAGTCTACTCCTTCATGAATTGACCACAAGGAAAATTGTATCTACTGCCTTTGTACATCTTCCTACTGGAATGTTTGTGAATAGCTGTCAGGATTTGGTTGTGGGGGTTAACCATCAAGGAAATTAGAGATACTCTGCAATTAGTCTGATGGAATGGGGGTCTGGGTGATGCTTGCCAGAAGGATGAGAGAGGATACCTGGATGGGGCTCCAGAAGAACAAGTTTCTTTATCAAGTGAGGCCACAGTAGGGGAAACTAAACTTCTGATGCCAAAGGGCTATGAGAATGACTATGGTCTTGCACATTTTGATGTTGTGCAGAAATTTCATTATTGGGGAGATCTAAGGAAAAGCATACAGCAAATCTAAAGGTCACTGTGGACAAGTGATTCTTGGTGTGGCAAAAGAAGTTGCTGCACTTTGCGTTTATTGGGTATGTAAACAAACCACAGCAAGGCTGCACCCACTGGCAAAAAATCAACTGCATTGTAATTAGACTCAGGGACCACTCGTAGCATTGCAAGGCATCCACTGAGCCTGTCTGCTAATGAGTTAACTTGGCTGGGGATGTGCACTGCAATCAGAAAGCAATGCAATTTATTTACCCATTCCCTTCACCTCTTGGCCTCTCAGCAGAGATGTTACATCTACTCTCCCCCCACCCCCATTATTTGACATGTCATAATACTGACATACTGTCATTTTGTATCACAACTGCACCCTGGGGAAGTTGGTCAAGAAAGGCCTGCAGCACAAGGATGACTGCCCTCATCTCTAGAATGTGTGCATTGAAGTTTCTTATTGAGTCCAAGTCTCTTGGACTATATGTTCTAAACAATGTCCCTCCTGAAACTCAGAGCAGATGCACATTTGGTGACTGCAACCATAGAGAAAAAAGGGATAAAAAGTGACATTCTTTGACCAGTTTGTGTAAACAGACCTAACACTGGAGATGTCTGCACACATTTTGGCAATTGAATAACCTGATCCATGGGATCTAGTAACTAAGAACAAAGAACACTGTACAAAACTTCTAAGACCCTCATATAAAACATTACAAATAGTAGTAAATTAAAAGCTGCTGTCATAAGCCCTAAGGCTTTCAGTTCTAAGGCTGCTGACAGTGTGGCAATGCAGGAGTAATTTACTGTTGCTACAATGGATTCTATTATATCTGTAGGGAATTGGGACAACTTGACAATTGAGCCAAAGCGGCTGCTTATCAACACCTGTACTTGCTATGGCTTCTTCTAAGACTTTGCAGTTTTCACTGATATTCCAAGTAGAGAAAATTATGATTTAAAATAATCACTTGTGAGACTCAGACTCCTTTGTGGTGATGACTAGGTGCCAGTCATATAGATATGAGAACAGTCTGCTCCAGTGCAGTCTTACATGAGCTGCCACCACTGCCATGCATTTGAATACCCAAGGAGCAACGGGAGGGCTTGGAATTGGTAATAACTAGCTTCCACCATGAAACGCAGCAATTCCCTGGACAGCTTGGCTATCTTGAGTACTGCTATGTTTACCAACTACTTTGTTTAACACACCACTAAATATAAATGTGGTATGTAGCACATAACAGTCCATCCTGGAGATCCAAACAGCCAATCTCCCTCCTAAGGGCATGGAGATATCAGCTGCACCACAACCACATGGAACTTAGTTTTCTTTAGATTTGTACCACATGGAGTGGCATGGGGCTCTTTGTTTTGTTTGTGTTTTTTTTTTCGGGGGGGGGGGGGGACCAAAAAGAATCTGGAATACAATCTGAAGCACAGTCTGGAGCCTTCCTGGTCTACTAGGACCACCGCCTTTTTGTCTGCTTCTTTCCAGCAGGGTAGACCATCTAAAAAAGAGAACTATAGAAATGGGAAAGCAAGCACTGGAAATTATTTCCCTTCTCCATGTCTCTTGCTTGCTGGCCAGCAATGCAGTTAATTAGAGGAATATCTGACCCTCGAGTGCCTCTACAAGAGGACAGTCACACAGGTCCTAAAGAATGCTGTGGCTATGAATCTCAGATTTTGTGTTCCAACTCTATCTCTGGGTTAGTGTCCACTTGAAAAGTCCTTGTGAACACAGGAGTTCCTGTCACATAACTAACTACTTAAAGTACGATTTGTGAAACCATATGTTTTTTAGCACCTTTTTGGTTCTTAGCAAAATTCCTTAAAGGTTTGGAAAAATTTAATCCAACAGTCATTATCATCTTCCCCTCCTACTCTCTACTGTGCCCCTTCTTCTTCACCTTTTTTCCAAAAAGAGAGGATTATCAAAAAAGGCACTGGGTGAAAGATGCCTTGAAGATTTCCAGAAATCTGCATAATTTAAGCTAGGCTCGTCTCCTCACAGTAAAGCTTGTCCCACCTGTCCTCACTGCTTCATCTGCTGTATTACAGATCATCCTCATACAGAGTGATATAATATGTGCCACTGCTGACACCTATGACTCAAGGTTGTGGCTCAGAACATTGTGTGGCAAATTGTTTTTAGCATGTCTAAAATGTCTGCCTCTGGGTCAAGATGAAAAAAAGTCAGACATGCCAGGTAATTCAGAGCCCTGACACAAAAGCTACCTGATGTGTATGTGTGCATTTCTGACTGATAAAGTACCCGAAATGTCTGGGACTCCCCATACAATCCATGGCCTGATGAATTTCTCTGTTATACAAGTAAAAATTAAGGCCTCCCTCTCTCTCTGTCTTCATGGTGACCACTACTGTAATGGAGTCTTCAAGAAGAGTCTTACTCTGTGCTTGCTTGCTTGTCCTTAGGAGGCCAGAGGATCTTGTTTGCCTTCCTGCAGACAGTTTCATCCATGTCGGGCCCTTGTCAAGCCCTGCCCATGACCAGATCAATCATATGATCGGTGGGCAAAATCACCAAAGATGTAGGTGAGAAACTAAAAAGCATCCTACAGTTTTTCTTCCTCAGGGAAGTGAGGACTATGGGCCAGGATACCTTCTATTTCATTAAATCCAGGATCTCCCCAAACCTGGAGTACTCCAGAAAGGACTGTGACAAAACATCATCCTCAATATCTGTGGAGCCTCTGATGAGGAGTCTAACTTAATGTCTGAAAGAAGAATCTTCCCAAATGGTCTGGGTCTCTGTTGAAATTTTGACACTATACCCTTTTGGGACAATGTTGACAGGTCAAAGGTTCCCAAATTTCGGTGTCATGGGGTGGAACAGAAGCAGAAGGTTCCCCTCTAGAGTCCAGTAACCTAATTGGCTGCCTTAAAACCATCTCCAAAGCCTCATTTGCCAGACTTCAGAGTGTTTGCTCCAGTTTTTGGTCTAACCTCTGAAGTCTACCCCAAGATGTTGACATTGAATTGATGGTGGTGAAGCTTATGAATGACTTCAGCACTGAAGACTCAAACACAGATGATGCAAACACCACAAGAAGCATCAAAGGAGATGGTACTGCAATAATTACCAAACAATTCATGTTGATCACTCTGTGTCTAGCGGAGCTTGACATGGAAGTTGCTGGTGTCAAGGGAGAAGTTAGCACCAATATGTGTGGCATGGAAGAACCATTAAGTTCTTAAGCTCCCAGTGTAAAAACAGCAGCTGGGGGCGTGTTTAAGAGGTGGTTCTCCAGCATCCCAAGATAGCAGCTGGGGGCGTGCTTAAGAGGTGGTTCTCCAGCATCCCAAGATTTAAATAGAAGGAGAAGAGAGGACGCCAAACTTCAATTTGAGCTTTTCCAAGGCCTTCATCATACAGTCCCAATCCAGGTGCATCAAAGAGCTCTGTACCAGGATAAAGGTCCTTAAGGACATAGAAGAGGAGGGCCTCAAGGTTGTGTCTATAAAGTTATAAGCTGCTAAATCTTCTACTTGGGAGTCCTTTCAGGTACAATAGAGTCAATAGGCATTTAGAAGCTACATAGCTGGAACACTTGTATGTCTTTAAGGAGAAGACTACATATTTTCCATGGGAATCCTTCAAAGGAAGTTTAGGATATTACGCAGTGAAAAAAAAAAACAAGTTCAGGGTTAACAAAAGTTACCTATGAAGTTTTCTGTCTGATCCTTTTTAACTTGTTGCATTCTTCCTTATTTGGACAATTTTGCTGTCAACCTAATGCTATGGACAGAAGGCTTTGTTTACTTTTATTTTATTTATCTTTGTTTTATTATTTTTTTTGTTTACTGGGTTTATTTGACTGGGTTAAGTGAAAAAAAAAACTATTCAGCAGAGGCCTGGGGAAAAAGCTCCATCTTATTACAATAAATTCTAAACAGATTAAGTAATATAATTAATAATTACACATACATTTGTTAATATAGCAATAACCCACGCCTGGGTGTCAGTAATGCTGGATTTACCCACGGTTGGTGTGGTTTGGTCACGAGGGCGAAGCCCGAGTGGCCAAACAAAGACAACTGTGGGTAAATCCAGCATTACCCACACCCAGAAGTGAGTTATTGCTATTATACAATGACATTATTTAAGAAAAAAAAATAACTACTTTTCTTAAATAATGGCATTGTATAATGCCTCCTTGCTGCCCTTCCGCAGCTGTCTGGTACTCTGCGGCAGTTCTGATGTACTGCAAGATCTCCGTTGCTTTTTAAAAACTGTCTCGCTATGTTAAAGGAGTTTAACATAGCGAGAGAGCGTTAAAAACAACAATGGAGAATCTATGACCTATATTGGCAAACTATTCTTGATGTAAGTTCTGCCCCTGGTTTAAATTAAATGTTATCCTTGAAACCTGTGCTGAAATTGAGATCAGCTAAATTATAGTATGTTATTATAATATTTATATTTTTAAATAATTTTATATATTATATATGCAAGCATTTTATGGTTTATTTTAATAATTTGTTTGTTTGTGTCTTTTGGCTTTTCCCGGTTAGGAGTCGCCACAGCGGAACTCCGGTCCGTTAATGATTGGTAGTGGATTTTTACGTACTGGGTTACCAGCCCTGAGCCACAACCTTCAACGAAGGCACGCCCCATTCACGTATGCCTCCACACAGAAGACGCTCTAGCTGAGAATCGAACGGGACAACGTCTTGCTATGAGGCGACAACGCTATCGTAGCACCACCACCGCAGTGGTTTATTTTAATAATAATATATGTATATCTTTTAACAAGATGAAAATGCATTTAATTTAAATTTCCACAAAATGGTGCTATTTCATTGTATT